>NC_037683.1:38915696-38920467 GCF_003255815.1 Theropithecus gelada | reverse complement strand
TTTTTTTTTTTTTTTTTTTTTTTTTTGAGACGGAGTCTTGCTCTGTCACCCAGGCTGGAGTGCAGTGGCCGGATCTCAGCTCACTGCAAGCTCCTCCTCTCGGGTTCACGCCATTCTCCTGCCTCAGCCTCCCGAGTAGCTGGGACTACAGGCACCCGCCACTTCGCCCGGCTAGTTTTTTGTATTTTTTAGTAGAGATGGGGTTTCACCGTATTAGCCAGGATGGTCTCGATCTCCTGACCTCATGATCCGCCCGTCTCGGCCTCCCAAAGTGCTGGGATTACAGGCTTGAGCCACCGCGCCCGGCCTAGTTTTGTATTTTTAGTAGAGATGGGATCTCACCATGTTGGCCGGGCTGGTCTCGAACTCTTGGCCTCAAGTGATCCAACTGCCTCAACCTCCCAAAGTGTTGGGATTACAGGCGTGAGCCACCATCATGCCCAGTCTGATAAGCAAGTAAAAGCCTTTTCAAACCTGGGAGAAAACATTCCCAGAATCTCTTATTGGAGGATGCTTTAGTTTGGGAATGTTTGGGGATGAAGTGTTCTTGGATTATGTTCGGTCTCAAAGCACACATCACTTAGTGAATTTGATTGCAAGTAATAAAAACAATCTGGCTAACTTAAGCAAGGGGGACATTTATTGAAAGTATTTTGAGTAATTTTAGGAGAGTGAGCCTTAGGAAGGATTGGAGTCAAAAGACTTCAGGGACGCTGGATAGCATAAACCAATAAACAAGCTCTGTAGACCTTCTTCGATTTCACATACTGGGCTGTGTTCCCTGTTTTGCCATCATAATATGTATCTATTATTTCTCAAAGCCCAGTTCACACTGTACTGCCATCTTCTGTCTTCATCTCTGCATTTGAACTGAATTAGCTGCAACTATTTTCCTTCTTTATTCATTTGCTATTGGTGTTTACAAGATGACCACAAATTTACCATCTTAAACCAGCATTCATTTAATGTATCACAGGTTTCTAGGTCAAAAGTCTAGGCATGGTGTGAAGAATTCTTTGCTCTGGGTCTCAAAGATGCAAAGTAAGGTGTCAACTTTGACAGGCTGAGTTAACATCTTGAAGCTCTGAGGAAGAATCTGCTTTCATGCATATTCAGACTGTTGGGGCTTCGGTTTCCTTGCTGGCTGTCAGCTGGGGACTGCTCTCACCTCCTAGAGACCACCTGCATTTTTTGCCACATGGCCACTTCTACTTCAGATTAGCAATGACAAATTTATCCTGTGTCAAATCCCTTTCATGCTTTAAATATTTCTGTTAAGAGAAAGCCCAATCCCCTTTAAGGGTGCATTTAATTAGGTAAGGTCCATTGAGTTAAGAAAAGGAGTAATCTTTCTTAATTCAACTGACTTGGGCCTTAATTCTATCTACTAAGTCTCTTGTTAGCAGCACCAAGTCAGTGTTTAATGAATAACTAGGAAAAGATGTGGGTACAGGAGGGAGTGGGGACTTTGGGAGACTTTCTTTGAACTCTATCTACCATACGTTTTTGCTCCACTTTGCTTAAGCTTCATATTTCAAAGACAGACTCATTTCACGTAGTCTGGTCACAGATTTACCTTTTGGCTTAGGGAAATTGGAGCACCCTGATTACAGTCCTGAACCAACTGATTGCAAAGGTGGCAGCTTTTCCTTAATGGATAATTAACATTTTCTTATGGTAAAAATGAAATAAGGATGCTAGAGAGGAAAGAAGAAATGACTTTAGAGGTCTCCTAGATTTGAGAGACTTTGCTCTATATAGAGATAAACTGAAAAGCTTAGTTATTTGAGGTAGGAAAGAAGACCAGGGGCCCAAGGCAGAAGTTCCATTTATTAAGAATGCCTATGGCATCTTCTCTGTCGTCTCTCTTAGGTCAGAATCTTAGGATGACAGAATCATAAAATAGATGAAGAAGGAAATAACCAACCAAAGCACAGGAAAGCTCTAAAGAGTTACTGTTTCTGTAGAAGTATGCAGGAGATTTATTTACTGAGATGAATGTAAAAATGGGTTATCAGGATAAGTAAAATTTTAAAAATGCAGAATGTGAAAAATGCATTCAGCCAGTGTTACAGAAATGTTCCCTAGAGAAAGGATTATTAGGTTAATTAGAAAAACTGAACATGCACAGATACAAAATTTGAACAACTTTAATTTAAAACATCATTTAAAATAAAGGTAGCTACTTCCCCTTTGATCTTTGTGCTGCCTGAACAATTATGAAGCACAATTCTGGAGTGCTTTTAAGGCAGTCTTAGCTAATAAGATTCACAGTTTATTAAGATTTCTTAATGCCAATGGAAATAGTGGGAGCAACAACCTAATAACTGATTTTTCAAAATTACTGATAATTTTCTATACTAAATTCCAATTCTAAGTGCTAGACTGTTTATCCACTCTTTCCTCTGGCTAAATCATCAGCCATTTGGAAATAAGAGTATTACTATTAAATTTATTGAAGAAAATGTGACATTAGGGCCTTTGAAGAATTATATAATGAGAGACTATAATCTCTCCCTTTTTGGTGCTGAATAACTTAGAAACATGCATAAAAAGCAGTAAGTGAACATTTTATCTTGATTTAATTCACCATAATTCAATAAACTTTTAAATTAAATAACAAAACTATCTAATTTTATATAAGATATAAAATCTACACAAAAATAAGTTGAAGATTAAGGTAAATTGGCCATTATTGCATTGTAAAAACAGCCTGGTAGGTTAGAAACCAACCTCTAGAATTCATTTCAGTGTATCATTTTGTAGGGAATGTTTGATTGAGTAAAATCAAAGTACAAAGAAAAAAACATAAAAGACTTAGGAAAAAACCTTACCTACTTAAGAGGAGAAGGACAAGAATTATAGTAAATTCTCATCAGAATTCATAAAAGCAAAAAGGGAAGAAGTGAAATAAAGTATTAAAAGAAACAAAACGCCTATCTAGAATTTCCTTCTAGTGAAATTATCCTTCAAAAATGAAGGAGAAATATACTCTCAAATTCAAGAAAAGTGAAGAAATTCAATATTAGCAGACCTGTGGTGCAAAGAAAAAAAAAAAAGCTAAAAATAAATTTTCTAGTATCTTAACAAATCTCCTCCTATCCTCCATTACCCCTCACCGCCAGAGCCAATCCTGTTCTACTTTTTACTTCTGTGAGATCAACCCTTTTTTTTTTTTTTTTTTTTTAGTTTCCACATATGGATGAGAATATACCACATTTAACTTTCTGTTCCTAACTTGTTTAACTTAACATAATGTTCTTTAATTCTGTTCATGTTGCCACACATGACATAATTTTATTCTTTTTTTAATGAGTGAATAGTATTCCATTGTGTATATATTCCACATTTTCTGTATTCAATTTTTGTTGGATATATAAGTTGATTCCATATCTTCGGTATTGTGAATAGTGCTGCAGTAAACATGGGGATGCAGATGTCTCTTCGATACACTGATTTCCTTTCCTTTGGATAAATGCCCAGTAGTAGGATTGCTGAATCATATGGTAGTTCTATTTGTAATTCTTTGAGGAACCTCTATAGCGTTCTCCACAGTGGCTGCTCTAGTTTATGTTAACAGCAACAGTGTATGAGAGTTGCCTTTTCTCCTCATCCTTTATCTTTCTGCATTTTTGATAATACCCGTCTTAACTGGGGTGAGATGACACCTCACTGCTGTTTTGATTCGCATTTCTCTGATGATAAGTGATGGTGAGCATTTTAAAAAATATATATACTTGTTGGCCATTTGTATGTCTTCTTTTGGGAAGTGTCTGTTCAGATCGTTTCCTCATTTTTTAGTTGGATTGTTTTTTACTGTTGAGATATTTGAGTTACTTGTATATTCCAGATATTAATCCCCCATTAGATGAATCATTTCTAAATATTTTCTCCCAATCTGTAGATAGGAGGAATAAGTTCAAATATTCTACAGCACTGTGGATGACTCTAGTTGACAATAATATATTATATACCTTCAAATAGCTAGAAGAAAGATACTGAATGTTCCCAACACAAAGAAATAATAAATGTTTGAAATGATGGATATTCTAATCATTCTCCTCTGATCACTATACATTATATGTGTTGAAACATCACTATGTACCCCATAAATATGCATAATTATATGCCAACTTTAAAAAGGTGTAAAAAATTAAAAAGATTATTTAGGATGAAGAAATATGGTATGTATCAGAAACTATTATCTACGAAAAGAAAGTGCACTAGAGAGAGAATCAATGAATGTAAAATAATATCTTTATTTTTCTTATTCCTAATTTATCTAAATATAACTACCTCAATACATAACAAAAGTAGCAAGGAATTGGGTGACTTCAGCACTTTGGTAAGTGAAGTGAGTGACAGCAATCTCACAAAGAATGGAAGTGAGAAAATGAGAGTATTCTATTATAAGGCACCTGCACCACTATGGACTGGTAGAGTGTTATTTGATGGTGGACATAGATCAGTTAAAAAATGTTTAATGGCCGGGCGCGGTGGCTCAAGCCTGTAATCCCAGCACTTTGGGAGGCCGAGACGGGTGGATCACGAGGTCAGGAGATCGAGACCATCCTGGCTAACACAATGAAACCCCGTCTCTACTAAAAATACAAAAAAATTAGCCGGGCGTGGTGGCGGCGCCTGTAGTCCCAGCTACTTGGGAGGCTGAGGCAGGAGAATGGCGGGAACCCGGGAGGCGGAGCTTGCAGTGAGCCGAGATCGCGCCACTGCACTCCAGCCTGGGCGACAGAGCGAGACTCCGCCTCAAAAA
>NC_037683.1:38902223-38915606 GCF_003255815.1 Theropithecus gelada | reverse complement strand
GAGGAGGTAGCGAGGGCGGGTAGAGGGGGGGGGGGGGGGGAGGGGAGCGAAGACCCCCCCCCACCCCCCCCGGCGGGGGCGAAAGAGCGAGACCCCCCAAAAAAAAAAAAAAAAAAAAAAAAAATGTTTAATGTAAATTCAAGTCACAGTGTACCAACAACAACGACAAAACAATTTTTAAGAAGACTGAATTATATGTTGTTTATAAGATCTCACTTTAAATATAAAGACAGATATGTTGTAGTTACAGGAATGGGAAAAGATACATCATGTTAACACCAATCAATTGAAAATTTGAATGCCTATATTAATTTCAGACAAAGCAGTCTTCAGAATGTTGGGGCTCAGAAACCATACCCCAAAATATGCTGCTTTGACATGCTGAATTGAAGAAACCTCAAGTTTTCTCTAACCTGTACTACTCACCTCCTGTCTCTTAATCCTCTGTCTCTCCCAAAATATAGAATGAAGTTGATTTCTGAAGTTCCATCTCTGACTAAAGTTTGGAACTGTCAAAGAAGAAAACAATTACTTCTAGCTGTTTCCCTCTTTAGTTAGTTTGCCTTAACTAAACTCACCGGAAGAAAGACTGAAGTCTGCCAACAAACAGGGTCATACTTTTGTCACAAACCATTATGTGCTTTCTGGGTCCAACAAACTTTGTCCCAGGGCATTGTATGTTCTTCAAGCCTATTGAATTCTCCTAAAAATCATTCATATCCTCCCTAAAATAATTCATACTTCCCTATCTCCCTTTTCCCTAAGAAGAAGGATGTGTAACCATCTGTACTCCATTGTATGCTGGAGCAATCACTCTATGATTCTCCTCCATGCCTGCTAATAAATTTGTATGCTATTTCTCCTATTAATCTGCCTTTTATAAGTTTATTTTTTGGTGAATTTTCTGAGGGTTAAAGGGAAGCTTTCATCTTTGCCCCTATAGGAATGAGGAAAATTTTCAGGGATAAAGAAGGGATTCATTTCTTTAAGAAAGAAAGCATTCATTTCTTCAAGAAGACGTAACAATCCTAAACTTGAATGCATCCAACATCTGTGTGAAAATACATTAAGGCAAAAATGATAAAACTGAAAGAAGAAAGAGACAAACTTCTCTTATATTTAAATGCTTTAACATTCCTCTGCCAGTAATTGATACATCAAATAAGAAGAAACTCAATAAGAGTATAGATATCTCAAATAGCACAATCAATAAACTTTATCTAATTGACATAAAATATTCTATTGAACAAAAGCAGAATGCATACTCTTTTGAAGTTCCCAGGATATTCCCAGAAAAAATTTGCCAGAATATTCCCTACTCTGTGCCATTAAACATATAACACATTAAAATAATAGATATTACATAAAGTATATTATCAGACTGTAATAGATTCAATCTAGAAATCAATAATAGAAAGATAATTGGAAAATACTAAGCCATTTTGAAATTATACAACACATTTCTAAATACATCGAATATCAAAGAAGAGGTTTTAAGAATATTTTTAATGAAACTAAAAGAGAAGAGAAACACAACATCAATGTTTATAAAATGAATATAAAGCAGTGCTTAGAGGAAAATTTATAGCATTAAATATAAATGTTATCTTTAAAAAACCATCTAGTATAAATCTCAGTTTTTACTATAGGAAACTAAAGAAAAAGCAGAAACTTAATATGAGGCTAGCAGAAGAAAGAAATAATAAAAGTAGAGCAAAAAAGAAAGCATGAGGTATGTATGTGTTCCCTGGTAAATCCCCCATTTAAGGAAGAAATCATAGGAATTCTCAGTAACCTTTTCCAGAAAATAGAGAACCTACCTAATTTAATTGGGCCAGAAGTATCCTAATTCCAAATACAGATACAAATACTGTACAGAAAGAAAATTATGGTGTAATATCTCTCATGAATATAGAAGCAAATGTCTTTAACAAAATATTCACAAGTCAAACCTAGCATTATGTAAAATAATGTATCATAATTAACTGGGGTTTGTTGTAAAAATGCAAGAGTGCTTAAAAATCATAAATTAATTAACAAAAGAATAAAATCATATCAATAGATACAGAAAAGCATTCAATAAAATATGATTCATGATAAAACTATAAAAAATTAGAAACATGAGAACTTCCTTATCCTAATGAAAACAATGCCAAAAATCTATAGCCAATATCATCCTCAACTGTGAAATGATTACCACCTACCTTTACAATTGTGAGCATAAGAAGGATATTCACTTTTACCAAGCCTACTCAAAACTATCCTTGAAGATCTAATCAGTTCAATACAATACGAAAAAAAATAGTAACAACTACCCAGATTAGAAAAATCCTAGATTCCTAAAATATTTCTCAAACTAATAAGCAAGTATACCAATATTGCAGGATAAGTTGTCACTTGATTTC
Organism: Theropithecus gelada; assembly: GCF_003255815.1. Taxonomy (NCBI): domain Eukaryota; kingdom Metazoa; phylum Chordata; class Mammalia; order Primates; family Cercopithecidae; genus Theropithecus; species Theropithecus gelada. Next base: position 38,913,201 of record NC_037683.1, on the reverse strand, counting down.
TTAAAAACCAGCAATGAACAATTAGAAATTGAAATTAAAAAAATATATATTATAATAGTAGCATCCCAAAATAACTTATGTGTATCTCAAATAAATGTGTATAGAATCTGTATGCAAAAAATGACAAAATGATGGAAAAATCAAAGAAGAACAAAATAAATGAAGAGATATTCCAAGTTTGGGAATTAAAGGTTCAATACTGCTTATATATATATTTTTCCAACTTGACCTACAGATTGAACACAGTCTCAATCAAAATTCCAGCATGCTATTTTTGTAGATACAGTCAGACTGATTCTAACATTTAGACGAAGAAACAACATCCTGCAATAGGCAACTTGGTCATAAAAAAGAACAAACTTGGAATATTCATAATAACTGATTTCAAGTCTTACTAAAATGCTATAGTGATTAAGACATTGTGTTATTGGCGAAATAGCAGAAACACAGACTAATGAAACAGAATAGACAGCCTAGAAATAAAGTCATACTAAATAATAAACTAATTTCTGATGGGTGCACAATGGCAGAGAAATGGTAGTCTTCATAAACAATTGATGCTGGAACAATCGGAGATCCGTATGCATAACAAAAGACCTAGACATAGACCTTACATCTTACACAAATCTTGGCTTAATGTGGATCGTAGACTTAAATATAAAATGTGAAAATGTTAAACTTCAAGAACAACAAACTAGGAGAAAATCTAAGTAACTTGGGATTAATAAGTGTTTAGATATAATATCAAATGCATGATATTGAAATAAATGATAAATTGAATGTTATCAAATTTATAAACTTCTGCTCAGCAAAAGCCACTGTTAAGAGAAAGAAAAGAAAAACCACAGACTTTTGTCTTTTGCAATTTGTCATTAGGAAAATACAGATTAACACAACAATGAGATAATAATACTCCTAATTGAAGGACTAAAATTTTTTAGAAACCTGATATTAAGTGCTAATGAGGATGTGGAAAAACAGGAACGCTATGCTGGTGGGAAAGCAAATTGGCACAGCCATTTTGTAAGACAGTTTGGTAATTTCTTACCAAGCTAAAGGTAGTCTTACCATGTAGACCTGTTATAGCACTCCTGGACATTTACTCACTGATTTGAAAACCTGCATGTGAAAGTTTCTAACAGTTGTGAACTATATTCACAATCGGCAAAAACTGTAAGCAACCAAAGTCGAACTCAATAGGTGAATGGAAACATTGTGTATATCCATATAATAAAATTTGATTTTATTATATGACAATAAAATAATACTATATGATAAAAGGGAATTTGTTACCAAACCGCAGAAAATACTGATGAACGCATATTGCTAAGTGAAAAAAAACCCTAGTCTAAAAATATTATATATTGCATTATTCCATTTATATGATGTTCTGAACAGGCAAAACTATACAGAAAGGAAGTAAATCAGTAATTAAAAAGCATTTGGGATATAGGAGTCAAATGAAAGGATACCTGGGAGTAAGGGTGAAACAATTTCAGCAACTGTTCTGTTGGATTTTAACAATCCCATGCATAAAATAGATAGAATCAGCTAATTTCTTAAACAATGCCTTCACCAAAGCCTACAAAACTGTCAGTCTCTCAAATAACTGTCCATCACAAGAGGTCATGCTAGGACCAGTTTCCAGGACTTTCTAGTCTGTCTCAAACTGCTGTAAATAATGAGATATGCCTGGTTGAATCTAGAGACATAATCACACAGTCATTATTGTTGTTTTATGGTTTTGCCACATCTTGTTTTCAGAGAAACACTGGCACAAATTTGAGATCTTTTTATTCCAGTTGACAGATTTTATAAAAATATAAATTCTACACATGGACTAACTCCGACGATTTATCTTCCCAAAATTATGAAGTGAATCATTATGTTTTCAGGCAAGTAAATTGAGAGATGCAGTTTCCTTCTTGTCGATCTCATTTTTCAGAGCAATATTAGATGAAAAACATTCGCCATTTTCTAAAATGTCTAATGTTGATAGAAATTTTAAAATCAATACCGAAAAGATATGGCTATGCAAAGGGAGAAATAAAGGAGATATCTTATAATGTGTCAATATATTAGTATTTATTTCTCATTAAAAGACAGTGGAACATATTAAGGAGAAAGAGTGAAGATGAAAGAAAAGGAGGGAGACACTGTAGAGCTTTTTGTGTAAATACTATCACTCGTGAATGCTGTTTATACAATTCTTTCCATTACTGTGAGCATCCCTAGGCTGAAAGGCTAAAATTTCCCTTTTTTTTCTAGATTACCTTGAGTCTCCTTAAGATTTTGTTTGCTATGTTTCATCAGAGTATAATATACATGTAATCACACACTTAAATTTTTTTTGCAATTCATCCTATTCAAGAAGAAAATAATGGTATACCTGAAGTTAATTAATTATAATAATATACTTTATATATGCATATATATAATAGTCTATTATTATAGACATTATATAAGGGAGACACCCATGTATAATCTTATTATTTGTGTAATTTAATAAAAACTATGTGAGCAATATATATCTATGTGCTTCATTAGTGTTGTTTGGTGAGCAAATGTGGTAGAATAGATTATTATTCAGCTGATGATTATTTCCTCCTCTTAGCCTTCATGGGAGATTTATACTTCTGTGCCCCATTAATGTTTGTAGTTGGCCATATTATTTTCTTTGGCCAATGAAATATGAACTTTAAGAGCTTTTTTTTTTTTTTTAATTTGATCCTCTGGGAATTTTTGACTTCTGTTACGAGAATAACATGCCACAGATAGCTGTTTCCCCTCTTGCCTGAACCCCAGAATGAGATGTGCAACACAGTGGACCCCAAAACCCATAGATTAGTAGCCTAAAGTGGAGCCACCACAGCCGAATTGTAGACCTACAGCTAAACCAAAACAGCCTCAGTTGATCCACAGGCCTGTGTATGTTAGAATAAATGTTGTTTGTTGTATGTCATTGAATTTTGAGATGGCTTTTAATGAAACATTATTATGGCCATAACTGACAAACAGAAATTAGTACCTAGAATTGGGGTGCTGCCATAACATAATCCGAAAATATGTGGCAAAACTTGGTAAACAGTAGGGGCACTATCATAAGAGATGAAGAAATAGTGGTGAATTTTTATAATAGGCTAGAAGAATGGAAAAATACTTTGTGAAATTTCTACTCATAAACATCGTGAAAGGCAGACAAAATGTATGCATTAAGGCCTATGGGTGAAGAAATTTCAAGGGAAAGGCTAAAAAGGTGAGTTGGTACCATAAAAGACAGATGAGCCTGAGGATGAACTGCCTGGAGTACAAGCTAAATTGAGAGGGAAAGTAGAAAGTCCTGAAATTCTGGGACTTTTAAGATGGGGAAAAGAAAATCTCAACAAATTTAAGGTGGTCATTTCAATACAGCCTCAGGAGAAGACCACATCTAGGACACCACCAATAAGACAAGGACTCAGGAAACAGAACAATTTAAGTTGTCACTCAGTCAGGAGAAAAAGTAACCTTAAAATGTTTAGGGGTGTGATCCTACAGGAGGATAATGGAAAAGTAAGGACATGGCAGACTACAGAGCCATATCCACGAGGAACTATGAACTAAGGTGAAAGAATTTTTTTTTTTTTCTTTCCAGAGTAGGGGAATGTGGAAGCTTGTGCCCAGAGAAATTTCAGAGTTGCTATGAACCACAGATTGCTATGGGCTTCTTCCCCTTTTTGAATGCAAGAGTTTATCGTATTGTTTTCCGACTCTGTTGCACCATTGTGTGTTGAATGTGTGTCTTTTAGTTTTTGATTTCTTGTTCAAGAGGATCTACCTCCAGACTCAGTGTACTTTGAACATTATATAATGTACTTTGATCCTGAACTTTAAACCTGAAAAAAAAATTGGGTGAAACTTTCAGAGATCTTATAACGAGAGAATATGTTTTGTATGTAGCAGAGATGTGAATGTGTGACCAATAGAGAAAAGAATAGTAAAGTTTTATTATTGGCTTTAATTTTTTATTCTGCTGTACTGCTATTATATATTCATATCTGTTTTAGATTTGGCCATTTGTCTTGACTTAGCCAGTGTGATGATAGCAGACATAACGAAAGCAGAGCCTCGGAACATGTTTGCATGGTTGAATGAGAGACACATATAACAGGCCTGAAACCAGCATATGGACTGTATTTATGATCAGCTAACCCAGTTAGATTAGCTGAGCTACATATGTGTGAGCAAGAAAAAATACTTAGTATTATATGCCAGAGTTTGAAAATGATTCGTTATGCAGCATTATCATGACAATAGATGACTGAGACAATAATCAGGATCAGTTATTTCAAAACCACTTGATAAGTCTTTGACATCTAAACCTGTATGGAAAGTACTATAACGATTTGTGGTAATTACCACATTGGCTATTAATTTTTAAAAATACATGGCTAAATACAATTATGAAATAAACATGGTGAAGTAGCATAAATCAGAGAGCATTTGTGTTATATCAGATTTCAGAAGATTTGAAAAGAAGATATATGTACAGTATTCAGTGTATTCTGATCAAGAGAAGAAGGACCCAATTGAGTATGTTGTGGATTCATTATAGGAAATATAGAAAACAAATCAATATCAAAAAAGAAAAAAGAGAAATAATTTTTATTTTTTTCTGGATAAAATATTCTTGGTGCATCTATAGTAGTCTTACGAACACTGCTGATAATTTAACTGTATTTCTTGAGAAATGATTATGTTTCAATTAGAACAATTTCATTTGTTTGACTATTGATAACTCACTTCATTATTTAATGTCTGTCTATAAATACCACAAAGAGTAATGACTTCTTTTCATAACACAGAAACATGGCTCCTTTCTTTGGTTAGGTTGGATATAACTTATCAAATTTGAAATAAATGCCTCCTGATGTGGTAAGTTCTCTGTCATTGGATATGACCAAATAGTGTTTAGGTGACTTTTTATTGTGAATATTGTAGAGTTGTGTTTTGCATTATTACATATAAGTGTTTATGAGTCTTTTCAACACCAAGCTCATAAAAAAAATCAATGAACTCAATCCATGAATGTTTCAGAAAGTATTTAAATTAATTTTGGCAGTATTGTATTGCATGATCTAGAGCTCCACCATAGAGAATCTGAAAGATTTTTTTCTTAATAATTTATCTAGAGATGAAGTGCCATTTTGCAAAAATTACCTGATAAGCCAAATTACAAAGCTATTTTATTTTTTGTTTAGTATTTATCGGGTAATTAAGCTGAGCATGGAGGCTACAAAATAAGGAATACCTCTTCTACTTCAAGGATCTCACAGTTTAATGGAAAAAGAGATATAGATGAATAACCAGTGGTGAGAACCGGATGGCTGGGAGACAAATTCTGCTTACCCTTTTGTGCCTTTTGAACTGTAAATTTTGTTTATCCACATTTTGGGTGGAAAAGGACCCAATCAACAGTATAGATATTGGGTATCCTCCTGTACCAACTTGTATCAGAGACTTATAATCTGACTTGTGATATGTTTTCCCTATTTCAGATCTCACCCTTGTTTGCTCTTTTTGAGTAGAGATTATTTTTCTCTAGTTGGCTTATGTCCATGGCTCCCACACTCCACTTTCCCACGTTCTCATTCACTGGCTAGTAAACTGATTTCACAATTTATCTTTCTATGGTGTATACTAACCCTGGCTGAAGTGGATGCTATGGTGTGTCACCCATGTTCACTCTTCAGAGGAAGGCAATCTACCACCTGCCATAATGTTACCTATTGATTGTTCTGAGTCCCCTTTCTACGACTAAATCTTGGATTAAGGGTGAGCCTTTTCCAAGGCTTTTTCTCTTCTCTCAGGGCAAGCTGAATACAAATATTAATCAGGGGATGGTGACAAAAGCCTGATTTCTGTGCCATAATTTGGGAGAATTTTGAAAGATTATCCCACGTCAAAAAAATTGCTGATGATTTTGTTGCAACTTCGTTCCAGTTCAACTTCTTCCTCTGCCCAACCCTGCTTGCTCCATTCTCTCACAAGCTTGATTGCCATAAGTATGCTCCACTTAGCTTTCTGTGCATGAATCTCCATCTTAGCACCTATTTCCTGGGGAACCTGAGCTGTGGAAGTTGTCAACAGAGGGGACCAGGAAAGTTGACTCCCAACTTTGGGGTGGGATTGGGGTGGATTAACCACCTGTGAACTGTCAATAAAGATGATGGCTGGTGGAGTTTCGATAGCACCTGGAATTCTAAAGCAGAGTAAATGTTAAAACTTTCACTGGTGATGAACTAGAATGGAATACCAATGGAAAAGACTGCCTTGTGTATGCAGTTATCTTAGGTATTTGAGCAGTTCAGGAAAAGTAGAAATTGAAAAAAATTTTAATTTCTTTAATTGGAAACATTAAAACATTAATGGAAGCATTAAAGAGACTCTCATCTCCTACAGCTAGAGGTCAGAAAAATCTTTGGATTGGTCCATGTACTTAATTATAGGAGTAGGGGAACTTCAGAGAAAGTGAAAAGGTAAGTTTTCAGATCAGCAGGTCTGCCATGCCATAGTAAAAGCCCTGGTTAGGAAGGAGTGGAAGCTTAAGAGTGGGAATAGGGACTGCTGGGTCAACACTTTTGAGAACCATAAAATTCTGAATTCTTCTGAGTTATCTGGGTCTGCAGAAGTATACCACTCCTACCTGCAAAGGCTAGCATTTTTCCCTTGTTTGAAAAGGATGTGAGAACCTTTGCCTCTGCAGTTAACAGGGCCTCTTACTCCAGGACCTATTTTCATCTCCCTTCTTGGCCAGCAGACCAAAAAATAGGATCAAGTTACAACATAACCTAGCTGGTTAAAACATTCTTTTTGTTTCAAATAAGTTTGATGATCTTTGTTCTAAGTACTGGATCTGCTTTGAGAGAAGAAGGAGTGGTCAGTTCTGCCAATATATACCAATAGAAACCCCTAGACTGAATCTATGCATGAAATGGAATCCTAAGTGTGATAGATTGGAGGAGGGTGAGCAGAGAACCTTAAGATAATATGGATGTTAGCATGCTGACACAGGTCCTAGGAAATGGTGTTTAATTCTGCTAGTATGGCTGGTGGAAGCTTGGAAAAAGTGATGGCTTATATTTTGCCAAGTGAAAATACCAGCTCAGCTATGGCAGATGTCAGATGAAGGGAAACTAAACATACTAAAGCAAATATACCTCAAAAAACTGTAAGATTCATCAGCTAATTAATTACATTCTGTAGAAATGACCAGTAATTACTCAGTGTACCAAATCACTAAGGAATGCACTGGTTAAAGGGGCACTAGCCTCAATAAGAAACTCAGAATGACTATATTCTTTAGGCAAGGGCTGATAGTGGGCATTCATAGAACTAGCTTCCAGGGGTAACTGGTTCTTGAGGAGTGGTAAATGATTTGGCTTATTGGCCAGAGTCTTGTTTAAGAAAGATTGGAAGAATGATGAGAAAGTAGTTTGGGGGAAGATCATGTGGATCCACCCATAGAAGTGAAAGCAAAGTGGAAGAAATATTTTAAAATCATGTTTATACCCATCAGAGACTTTACCGCATAAGAGGCACTAAATAACCCAGTAGAGAGTATGTGATGTCAGCCAGACTCTATTATCAGCCATCACAGGGCTGGTGCAATGGTCCATGAATCTTGGAGGCTAGGCCTCCTACTCACTAAGTCTGATACAGCTACTACTGATGCTGAATATACAACTTGCTGTTAGTAGAGACCAGTGCTGTTCCCCACTATAGCACCATTTTTCTTTTAGAGAAGAGCACCCACTTTGAAGCAAATTGATTTCATTGTATTTGTTCCATCTTGGAAGCAGAAGTCATCCATCTTGACTGTGATTTACACACATTCTAGGTATAGGTTTTTCTTTATGCCTGCAGGGCCTTGGTCGCCCAACTTTTCAAGGGCTTACAAAGAGTGTGATCCATCAACATGGTATCCTACATAACTTGGAATTAGCCCAACATACCCAATACTTCTAAGGAGGTGTGGCTGTCAACATATGACCGTATCTTATACATGACTGTATCTAATATCACACCACCTAGAATTGCTGACCTAATAAATATTTGGAATGCCCTTTTGATGACACAACAAATTCACCCTCTTGGAGACGATAGTCTGTGAGAATTGAGTATTGTCCTCTAGAATGCAATGCCTATTATGTGGCTCTGTGTCCTGATTGGGTAAAATGCTTCGGTCTGACAACTAAAGGGTAAGAGGAGTGGCCCAATTTTAGATTCAATAGTATTTGTAAGTTATTATAATAAAAATCATTCACTGTGTCTTGAAAATTCAAATTTAACTGGAATCCTGTATTTTTATTTGCTAAATCTGAAAATCCTGTGATGCCTCTGTTGTCTGCAACAGCTTTGCAATTCAACTTTACCCTCGGCGTAATCCTGCTTTATTCACTCTCTCATAGGTGTCATTCCCATGAGCTATCCTAAACAACTTTCTTACTACAGATCGTCACATCAGAGTCTGTTTTCCTGAAAATTTGACATTAACTTTCCCTAATGTTTTTATACTTCTGCCAACCTACTTTTGATTCACTGACTACCTCCCCAGGAGAATGCCAGTGCACAATTAACTTCTTTTGTCTATTTTATAATCCCACACCAAGAAGCAATGTTCTTTTTTCCTTTTGCATTATAATCACACAGACACTTTTATAAGCAAAGAGCTGCCCAGCTTGTGCATAACCACAAATAAGCATAAGGCAGACAGGATTTAAGGAAAATATAAGCTATTAGAGCTTATATTTAATATTTATTGGTAAAGTTTTATTGTAATTCTAACCAGTGTGGACTGTACACATTGTCACAGAGTTTCAGAGCTGAAAGAAATATCTTTGTTGCTTAATATAAATCTCTTGTTTTGTATATCTCTTGAAGGATTATCTTGGCAACCTATTTTCAAGGCAATGCAAATGCTTTTATTGAAAATGAAAGTATTAGGGGGGGGGCGGAGCAAGATGGCCGAATAGGAGCAGCTCCAGTCTTCAACTCCCAGCGCCAGCGACACAGAAGACCGGTGATTTCAGCATTTTCAACTAAGGTACTGGGTTCATCTCACTGGGGAGTGCCGGACGATCGGTACTGGTCAGCTGCTGCAGCCCGACCAGCGAGAGCTGAAGCAGGGCGAGGCATTGCCTCACCTGAGAAGCGCAAGGGGGAAGGGAATCCCTTTTCCTAGCCAGGGGAACTGAGACACACAACACCTGGAGAATCGGGTAACTCCCACCCCAATACTGCGCTTTGAGCAAACAGGCACACCAGGAGATCATATCCCACACCTGGCCGGGAGGGTCCCACACCCACGGAGCCTCCCTCATTGCTATTACAGCAGTCTGTGATCTACCGGCAAGGCAGCAGCGAGGCTGGGGGAGGGGCGCCCGCCATTGCTGAGGCTTAAGTAGGTAAACAAAGCTGCTGGGAAGCTCGAACTGGGTGGAGCTCACAGCAGCTCAAGGAAACCTGCCTGTCTCTGTAGACTCCACCTCTGGGGGCAGGGCACAGAAAACAATAACAAAGCAGCAGACACCTCTGCAGACGCAAACGACTCTGTCTGACAGCTTTGAAGAGAGCAGTGGATCTCCCAACACGGAGGTTGAGATCTGAGAAGGGACAGACTCCCTGCTCAAGCGGGTCCCTGACCCCTGAGTAGCCTAACTGGGAGACATCCCCCACTAGGGGCAGTCTGACACCCCACACCTCACAGGGTGGAGTACACCCCTGAGAGGAAGCTTCCAAAGCAAGAATCAGACAGGTACACTTGCTGTTCAGAAATATTCTATCTTCTGCAGCCTCTGCTGCTGTTACCCAGGCAAACAGGGTCTGGAGTGGACCTCAAGCAATCTCCAACAGACCTACAGCTGAGGGTCCTGACTGTTAGAAGGAAAACTATCAAACAGGAAGGACACCTACACCAAAACCCCATCAGTACATCACCATCATCAAAGACCAGAGGCAGATAAAACCACAAAGATGGGGAAAAAGCAGGGCAGAAAAGCTGGAAATTCAAAAAATAAGAGCGCATCTCCCCCGGCAAAGGAGCGCAGCTCATCGCCAGCAACGGATCAAAGCTGGACGGAGAATGACTTTGACGAGATGAGAGAAGAAGGCTTCAGTCCATCAAATTTCTCAGAGCTAAAGGAGGAATTACGTACCCAGTGCAAAGAAACTAAAAATCTTGAAAAAAAAGTGGAAGAATTGACGGCTAGACTAATTAATGCAGAGAAGGTCATAAACGAAATGAAAGAGATGAAAACCATGACACGAGAAATACGTGACAAATGCACAAGCTTCAGTAACCGACTCGATCAACTGGAAGAAAGAGTATCAGCCATTGAGGATCAAATGAATGAAATGAAGCGAGAAGAGAAACCAAAAGAAAAAAGAAGAAAAAGAAATGAACAAAGCCTGCAAGAAGTATGGGATTATGTAAAAAGACCAAATCTACGTCTGATTGGGGTGCCTGAAAGTGAGGGGGAAAATGGAACCAAGTTGGAAAACACTCTTCAGGATATCATCCAGGAGAACTTCCCCAACCTAGTAGGGCAGGCCAACATTCAAATCCAGGAAATACAGAGAACGCCACAAAGATACTCCTCGAGAAGAGCAACTCCAAGACACATAATTGCCAGATTCACCAAAGTTGAAATGAAGGAAAAAATCTTAAGGGCAGCCAGAGAGAAAGGTCGGGTTACCCACAAAGGGAAGCCCATCAGACTCACAGCAGATCTCTCGGCAGAAACTCTCCAAGCCAGAAGAGAGTGGGGGCCAATATTCAACATTCTTAAAGAAAAGAATTTTAAACCCAGAATTTCATATCCAGCCAAACTAAGTTTCATAAGTGAAGGAGAAATAAAATCCTTTACAGATAAGCAAATGCTTAGAGATTTTGTCACCACTAGGCCTGCCTTACAAGAGACCCTGAAGGAAGCACTCA
>NC_037683.1:38786970-38897225 GCF_003255815.1 Theropithecus gelada | reverse complement strand
ATATACACCATGGAATACTATGCAGCCATAAAAAAGGATGAGTTTGCGTCCTTTGTAGGGACATGGATGCAGCTGGAAACCATCATTCTTAGCAAACTATCACAAGAACAGAAAACCAAACACCGCATGTTCTCACTCATAGGTGGGAACTGAACAATGAGATCACTTGGACTCGGGAAGGGGAACATCACACACCGGGGCCTATCATGGGGAGGGGGGCGGGGGGAGGGATTGCATTGGGAGTTATACCTGATGTAAATGACGAGTTGATGGGTGCAGCACACCAACAAGGCACAAGTATACATATGTAACAAACCTGCACGTTATGCACATGTACCCTACAACTTACAGTATAATAATAATAAATAAATTTAAAAAAAAAAAAAAAAAAAAAAAAAAAAAAAAAAAAAAAAAAAAAAGAAAATGAAAGTATTAAACCCTGACTAAGCAAATAATTGTATTATTTTGATCATTTAAAAAACCGTTGAAAGCAAGAATCTTCAAACTTATTTGAAATAAAAAGAGTATTTTTAAAATCAAGGCAGTTTGAAATAGTGAAATAGCCAAATTTAGGCTGCTGTGTAAAAGATGCTTTTTGTAGTGAGCCACAGGCTGTATAACAGCATCCATAATCACTGCTACGTAAAGAACATTTGGGTATTTACATTTATAGTTTGGATTCAATTTTTCTACTTAGCTAAAGGTTAAACAATATACAGAGGTCACTTCACCAAAATGTCTCAGGTATATTGAGAAATAATAATAAGTGAAGAAACGGGTAGAAGGTTTTTATACTGTGATGAAATAAAAAGTTCATTATCTACAGCAAATATTTTGTAACATTAATGTGTTTGGTTCACTGGATTTCCTTAAAGTACTGCATCTGTCTCCCAAGTCCAGTGAGGATGTGTTTGGGTCTATTTCATATAAAAGAAATGCCTTGCTTCATACCTAATGTTTATAGTTTGGGCTTTTGAATTAGTAAAATTAATCACTTTGTAATTTACACCATACTCCTCACTGTGCTCTGCTGATATTCTTAGCACACTCTTCCCCAGTTATATACCCGTTTCACTCTTCATTTCTATGTGCAGTTAAGTCTCATCTTCTGACTGTGACTTCTTTCCAACTCTTCTTTGGGTCTTTATTCTCATTTCCATTGATGTCACTCAGCATAACAGTTGTAGCTCATCTGAACACCACTGGGAGATTTTTCTTTGTCTAGTTCCTTCATAAAACCCACCAGCTCTTTGGTTCTGCCCTTATTGTGAAGGCGAAGTTAGTTTAAGTTTCTGACAATTAAGTGGCAAAGTTAACTACAGGTATGCTAATTAGCATGTGTGAGTTGTTCAATAATATCTTTCCAGAATGATTATAGATGGACATAATTAATTTTTTTTTGCAATTTGAATTACCATTTCAGCACAGGCTGGAATTGTGTTAAGTATAGTGTGACAAGAACAAAAGTAGAATGACAAAAAATCAGAATGGAAGACATACATTTTCCTTAACCATATGGTTTTCCTTAACAAAGCCCCGCCACTCCCCCACACACACTTAATTTAAAAATAAGTGAATTTCTGACAACATGACAGATTAGATAAAAAAAAGTAATAGATACAATATTAAAACATCTCTTTAAATTTATCGCTGAGAATATACCTTAACCTAATAAAGGCTATATGTGACAAACCTTCAGCTATCATACTCAATGGAAGAAAACTAAAAGCTTTTCCTCTAAGATCCAAAACTAGACAAGGATGTTCACTCTTACTACTTCTGTTGACCACAGTATGGGCAGTCCTAGCCAGAGCAATTACACAAGAAAAATAAATAAAAAGACACTGAATCAGAAAGGATGAAGTTAAATTGTCTATGATTGCAAATGACGTACTTTTATACATGGAAATCCCTAAGAGTTCACTGAAACCCTCTGAGAACTAATTAAGAAATTCAGTTAAGTTGCAGAATAAAAAATCAATATACAAAATTTAGTGGTGTTTCTATACACGAACATCGAACTATATAAAAATGAAATGAAAATAATTTCACTTATAATAGGGAAACAATCCCATTTATAATAAGTATACAATCCCATTTATACTACAAAAAATACTTAGGAATAAATGTAACCAAGAAGGTTAATCATCTGTACACTGAAAACTAGAAAGCACTTATGAAAGAAATTAGGTACAAATAAATTGAAAGATATTCTATTTCTGAATTAGAAGAATTGATATTGTTAAAATGATTGCACTATTTAGAGCAATCTACAGATTTAATGCAATGCCTATTAAAATACCAATGACATTTTTCACAGAAATAGAAAAATGTCCTAAAATTTGTATGGAACCACAAAAGACTTGAAAAGGCAAAAGCAATTTTGAATGAGAATAGCAAAGCTAGAGGCATCACATTACCTAACTTCAAAATATACTATAAAGCACTAGTAAGCAAAACAGCATGGTACTATCATAAAAATAGACATGTAGACCAATGGAACAAAATAGAGAGTCCATAAATAAACCTATACTTTTATAGCCATATAATTTTTAACAACGATGCCAAGAACACAAAGTAGAGAAAGAACGGTCTCTTCAATAAATGGTGCTGGGAGAACTGAACATCTACCTACAGAAGAATGAAATTAGACCCATATCTTATATACAAAAATCAACTCAATGTAGATTAAAGACTTAAGTGCAGAACCTGAAACTATAAAACTACTGGAAGAAAACATATAGGAAAAGCTTCATGACATAAGTCTAAGCAATTTCTTTTTATATGACCACAAAAACACAGGTGACAAAACCAACAGTGGGTGAATGGAATTACATCAAATTAAAAACTTCTGCACAGCAAAAGAAACAACAGACTGAATAGAGAAACTACAGAATGGGAGAAAATATCTGCCAACTATACATTAGATAAAGGGTTAATATACAAACTATACAATCAACTCAAACAACTCAATAGCAAGAAAACAGATAACCTGATTTAAAAACGGGCAAAGACCTGAATAGGTGTTTCCAAAAGTAACACAGGCAAATGGCTAACTTTTTCAATGGTATATGAAAAATATGTTCAACATTATTATTCATCAGGGAATTGCAAATCAAAATAATGAGACATCACCATATACTTGTCAGAATGGTTATTATAAAAAAAGACAAAAGATAAGTGTTGGTGAGGATGCAGAAGAAAGTTAATCCTAGCACACTGTTGGTAGGAGTGCAAATTAGTACAGCCATCATGGAAAACAATATAAAGTTCTTTAAAAAATAGATTTATATGATTCAGCAATTCCACTACTGGATATATAGCCAAGAAAAATGAAATCAGTATGTTAAAGAAATATCTACTCTTCCATATTTATTGTAGCACTATTCATAACAGGCATGAGATTGAATCAATCTAAGCATCCATCAGTGGAAGAATGAATACAGAAAATGCAGTGCATTTCTTTATACAGGCACACAATGGGATGCTATTCAGCCATGAAGAATGAAATCTTGTAATTTGCAACAACATCCACTAACCAGGAGGACATTATCTTAAATGAAACAAACCAGGAACAGAAAGACAAATACTACATGATCTCAATTAAGTTAAATCTAAAAAATGTTGATCTCATAGAAATGGACTACAATGGTTATTACCCTGGGCTGAGGTAGCTGACAGAGAATGAGGAGCTATTGATTAAAAGGTACACAATAACAGTTATGTAGGAAAAATAAGTTCAAGAGATCTCACTAATACAACATAATTACTATAGTTAACGATGACATATTGTATTCTTAAAAATGCTGAGAAAGTGGATGTGTTCTCACTGCAAAATATTAACTATGTGAGGTAATGCATGTATTAGCTAAATTAAACCAATCTACAATTGATATATACTTCAAAACATCATGTAATACATACATACATACAATTATATGAGTCTGTTTAAGTAAAATTGAAAAAATTAAAAGTACAAAAATATAAATACAAATAAGTTGGTAGAAAAAAATAAATTTATAACTGAACTATAAAGAGGACAAAAAAGTCAAAAACCACAAAAAGTACAAACTTGAAAAATTTACTAATTGTTGATATCAACATCTGCCCTAAGAGTATCTGCCTACAGTTCTGAGCCTTTGGCTTTTAATAGGCCTTGTGAGAGGTAGAGTTGGCAATGCCCAGAGCTTGCATATATGGGAAGTCAGAAAAAACTTGATTACATGAAACTGAGACTCTGAAAGATAACAAATTTGGAGAAGAGATGAGCTAGTAAAACACTCTCCTACCCAGAGTGACACAGTATGGAAACTTCCCTGTCACAGCCTTTGCTCTACATAGAAATGGAAAAAAATCTACTATAGAAATTCTCTATGAAAAACTGGCATACACATCTTTTTTTTTGTCTGGGATTTACATTACCTAGGCGACCCAAAAATAAATTTAAAGTGGTTCATGTCAGTTGTATCCCAGGCACTTGAAAGAAGTAAATAAATAGTCTCTGCAGAAGCACATCTTAAATATGTCTCGAAGGATTTCTTTCAATATGTTTCCAAAAATCATGAGTTAATTTTAATTTACTCTGCTAGCCACAGTGAAGAAATCAGTGTTGAATCTACCCTTCCACACTAAACAATTATAAAGCTGGCACTTATCAAGATTTTTATAGTTCATAGAGTATATGAATTAAATAGGTTTCTTTGCCTAATGAAGTCTAAACAAGATACATTCTTATTTAGATGTGGCTTATGTCACATTAGCAGTATTATATAGTAAAAAATTAATAGAAATAGTAAAATAATAGGACATTTAAGCCATTATTTCAAAACACATTTAATAATTGTATCCCATTAGATTATAATGTCCATACATGTATATGAGGGATTTTTAAAATTTTTTATTTTTTTATTTTTTTGAGATGGAGTCTCACTCTGTCGCCCAGGCTGCAGTGCAGTGGTGCAGTGTTGGCTCACTGCAAGCTCTGCCTCCCGAGTTCACACCATTCTCTTGCCTCAGCCTCCCAAGTAGCTGGGACTAGAGGCACTCGCCACCTTGCCTGGCTAATTTTTTTTTTTTTTTTGTATTTTTTTTGTATTTTTTTTGTATTTTTAGTAGATACGGGGTTCACCATGTTAGCCATTCTCTATGATATCAACATAGATATCTCTATGATATCAACATATCTCTATGTTGATATAGAGATAGAGATATGTTGATATCATAGAGATATCAACCATAGAGAGGGTCTCAATCTCCTGACCTTATGATCTGCCTGCCTCAGCCTCCCAAAGTACTGGGGTTACAGGCATGAGCCACCGTGCCTGGCCATATGAGGGATTTTTTATCACTAAATTTTCAGAACCTAGCATGTGGCAAGGTATTCAGTAATATTTGTTGAATGAGTGAACATAATATGTGTATTTGTCAGCAGAAATTTGACTGAGGTGTGGTAGCACAGTCTCCAAACCTCAATGACTTAGAAAGAAAACTTTATTTGTTTTTGCATGATGAGTCCACTGATGGTTTGTGTCACTCTCAAGAACAGTTTTCCTTCATGCACTAATTCAGAAATCCAGGTTGTTTAGGTATTACAGATCTATCAACTCAAATTTGAGATCTTCCCCCTGATTAATATAGCAGGGGAAATGAAAAACAGAATTGTGTGATGGCTTTTTATTGCCATAGTCCAGAAGAAACACATGCTACTTCATGTTATATTTAATTAGAACTAGTCACATGATTCTTTTTAATTGCAAGGAGGTCGAGAAATATAGGCATAGAAATTAATAGCTAGTTGGCATGATTACTTCTTTCTCCATATTTATTCAATTAAAGTGAACCAAATGAACAAGTGAATGAATGAATAAAGATAGACTAATTGAAACATATGTTTATAACTCAGCCTAGTCTCTGGCGACCAATGTCTACTAATTCCAGCTCTTCTATTTAATTAGTATAATTAAATAGAATTTTTAAGGTTAGTTTCTAGGTAATGCAATCTTACATTTTTCTAGGTTCTAAAGTTTTAATTCCTCTTCACTTTACAACTACATAACCATACTGACATCTTTCATCAGTAGGTAAGTGTCTGTAAAGACACTTAATCATCTGCTTTAGTGATGCTCATTTCTATCCTTACTCATTCAAAGTCCACTATGAAATGTAACTTTGGAACCAAACAGCATATCGGCTTCTTTGATGGCCACATTTATAAGAGAAAGTCTACTCTATAATTTCATTCTTCATCTTTCAGAACAATTTAAAAGAAGACTCTGAAACTTCACTTTTTAAATTCTTTAATTATAAGCCAGTTTGCTTTCCTAGATAGAAAGTGCCTGAAATATATATCCCTTTAATAATTATATTTTAATGAAATGAAGCTTGTTTCATAAGAAGAAATAAAAGAAATATTATAGAAAAGGGAAAAGAGCAGGTAAGAATTGTGTGTGTAAAATTAAAAAAAAATGTTAATTGGGCTGCTAGAACCAAAGTTAAGTCAGACCTTTATATATTAATGAAAAAGCAATTAAAATTTTTTTGCTATTATACTTGGCATATTAGGAAAGATGTATCCAGTATTGTATTTCCAACTCTGGGGTCTCTGAATGTTCATAATTTCTTAAAGGTAATAATGGTTATAATCAATATTTTAAAAAATAATGGATATTATCATTGTTTCCCAAAGTTATTCAAGCTACATAAGTAAAGTTACTTGATTTGGAATGTATTTAGTCAGTGTAATGATTCTGGTCATTTTATGCTGAGGCAAACAGGGTAGCGGATGAACCATACTGATTAGATTTCAAATCCTGGTTCAATTACTTATTGAATTATAATTAGGGTACTTGAGCAAATTAATTTTTCCTATTTCCAAATTTCTCATCTATAAAATGAAAGGCCTAACAATCATATACCATAGACTGGGGATTAATAAGATAACTCAATTAAGGTAAACCAAAATAGAGCTTTTTCAAAACAAAAAGTGTGAAACTGGAGAATACAAGAAGGCAGAACATAAAATATTCCATACTCCTGTGGTCTTCCAGAAAAGACCCTTTAAGAAAAACAATAATAAAAGCAACAGAAATTTTGCCTTGTTTGTTGAGGTGTTTAGATGTCATTGGGCATATCATGTACAAGTAAATATTATGTTAATAACCCTGAAAAGAATTACTTGTAGGGGTACCTGACACATAGTGAGTGCTCAATAGTCTTTTTATTTTCTGAACAATTTGATTAATGGTTGGTTTTATGATTTATGGTGCTGTACTTAATAGATGTATTTTGTTTAATTATGTATGTAAGAGGTGTGTGATGTAACTCAGTTCATAAACAACGAAACTGACTGTAGATGGACCTCATTTTTGTTTCACTCCTCCGGATGCCTAAGGAGGACATAGTGACGAGCACAGTGCTCATAGAGGAAAGAATCTTCATTTAGTGGATCTATGACAAAGGTCTGGAAAAGGAACTTCAAAGGTGGGTATATCGTATCCTAGGTCTGACATAAGAAAATTTCACAAACTGGACGGCTTACAAAAACAGAAATTTTCAATTTTTCAAGAAATCTCCATACTGATTTCCATAGAGGTTGTACTAATTTACATTCCTGCCTCCCAGAAATGCTTACTGTAGCTACAGTAAGCATTCCCATTTCTCCACTTCTTCACCAAAATCTGTTGTTTTGGTTTTACCTTTTAGTAATAGCCATTCTGACTGATATGTCTCATAGTGGTTTTAATTTGCGTTTCTGTGATATTAGTAATTAGTGATGTTGAGCGTTTTTTTCATATGTTGGCCACTTGTATGTCTTCTTTTGAAAAATGTCTGTTCTTGTTGCACTCACACTTTTTAATAGGGTTATTTGTTATCTTCTCGTTGCATTGTTTGAGTTCCTCATAGATTGTGGATATTAGGCCTTTGTTGGATGCGCAGTTTGCAAATATTGTCTCCCACTCTGTACATGGCCTGTTTACTCTGTTGATTATTTCTTTTTCTGTGCAGAAGCTTTTTAGTTTATTTAAGTCTCATTTGTCTAGTTGTGGTTGTGTTGTGTTTGCTTTTGAAGAATTAGTTATAAATTTCTTTTTGCCTGGGCCAATGTCTAGAAGAGTTTTCCTAAGATTTTGTTTTAAGACTTTTATAGTTTCAGGCCTTCACATTTTAAATTCATCTTGAATTAATTTTTGTATATGGTAAGAGATATGGGTTCATTTTCACTCTTCTGTTTATGGCTATCCAATTTTCCCAACATCATCTATTAAGTAAAGTGTCCTTTCCCCAGTGTATATTTTTGTTGACTTTGTTAAAAATCAGTTGGTGGTAGGTATGTGACTTTATTTCTGGGTCCTCTATTCTATTCCATCGATCTATGTGTCTATTTTTACACCAGTGCCATACTGTTTTGATTACTATAGCCTCAGAGTATAATTTGAGGTCAGGTAATGTGATATTTCCAGCTCTGTTCTTTTTGCTTAGGGTTACTCTGATTATTCAGGCTCTTTTTTGGCTCCATAACAGTTTTAAGACTGTTTTTATCTAATCATGTGAGGATTGATATTGGAAATTTCATAAGAATTGCGTTGAATATGTAGATTGCTCTGGGATGTAAAGTCATTTTTATGATATTGATTTTTCCAGTCCACAAGCATGGAATACTTATTCATCTGTTTGTGTCATCTACAATTTGTTTCATCAGTGAAAATTAATCATTACATTGAAAAGACATCTGGACTCATATGTTTATCACAGTACCATTCACAATAGCAAAGTAATGCAATCAACTGAAGTGTCCGTCAATGAATGACTGGATAAAGAAAATATATAGGGCTATATACATATCTGTATAAATGAATATTACTCATCCATAAAAAAGAATAAAATCTTGTCTTTTGCAGAAACCTGGAGGGACGTGGTGACCATTATCCTAAGTAAAATAAAAATAACTCAGAAACAAAGTCAAATTCCATATGTTCTCACTTATAACTTATAGCTAAACAATGGTTACACATGAATATACAGAGTGTAATAATACATACTGGGGACTCCAGTGTGTATTAGAGTGTGTGTGGGGGTGTGAAGGTTGAAAAATTGCCTATTGATTACAAACTTTACTATTCAGATAATGTTCACATTGAAAGCCCAGACTTCCCCATTACCTAATATATATGTGACAAAACTTTATTTGTACCCCCAAATCTATAAATATTTTAAAATACGTTAAATAAAGCATACTTTTAAAAGCGGAAATTTATTATCTTGCAATTCTGGAGGCCAGAAGTCCAAAATCAAGTTATTGATGGGATCACGCTCTTCTTGAAGGCACTAGAGAGGTACCATTTTCAGGCTTTTCTCATAGCTTCTGGTAACTACGGGTATTCATGGCTTGTAGAGGCCTTCTCTTCCCTGGTCTCTTCATATTTTCCTCCCTCTCTGTCTAACTCTTCACATGACATATGTTAAAAAAATAAGCACACTAGTCCTATTAAAGGCCCACTCTATTCCAGTATGATACCATATTTACCTAACTAATTCCATTTACAACAATTCTATTTCTATAGAAAGATAGGTCTGAGGTCCTGGGGGTTGGGGTTTCGACATATGAATTTTGGGGCCACATGACTCAATTCACTGTGTTTATAGTGAGAGGGTTAAATATTACAGCAATAATTTAAAGCTCAAAGCATATTTATCAATCATATAAGACAGCTCTCTTACTTTCCCCATGAGAGCAATGAGATGAGGAAACTTGCTTGAAGTCATTTTTTAATCACAAAATCAGACCAAATTTAAGCCACTCTTAATCCACAGTCTTTTCTATCATAGCACATTAAACTAAACTTTGGCTCTTAGGAATGTGCATGTGTATGTGTAAGTCTTGCACAGGGAGACCATCAGTGATTTCCAGTAAGGTTATCATTTATTAGGGAATTCTAGTAAGGTTATTGTTCAGCAGAAAGCAAGAAACTCAATACTAATAACTATGCTAGGCCACAAAACAGAGGGGTTGAAATAAATAAAACTCATGATTTTCTGCCTTTACCATCCTTCATACCATGGGGTATGATGAAGAAGAAGCATTAATTATGGGACAGAGAAGAAATAAATTGATAATGCTATATAGCCAAAGAAATTGCTTTTCACATGCTATCAAGTGTATTCTCACATTGTCTTCTATTTAGAGGTCAGAAACTTCAGGACTCCTTCTAATGGTAATTAGAACTTAAGTTTTAGATCCATCATTCCCTTCAAGAACATCTGTTGTAAGTGTACTTATTCTTCTACTGTTAATTGAATTACTTAATTTTTCCCATGAAAATATCAAAGTTTTTTAACCCTAATACTACCATTATCATTGTGTTTTATTGTAAATATTTATAAAGAGATACCTTAAATCTCATTCTTCTCATCTAGGACGTATGGCAGTGAAAAGAATACACCCAGGATGGGGATCTTTGAATGAGTAAATTGTCCATCTGACATAAGAAACACTTTCTTCTTAAATCTATAATTGCAGTTATATTTATTATTTTATCTATCAGGATATCCTTGAATATTTGAACTTTCAGGCCAGGTGTGATACCTAATAGAGTCTGGCAATCCTTCTTTCATCTGTGAAATGGAGTTATTTGTCATATTTATTTACATTTGTCACCTCCTTCATGAGTATATTGTGTGATACTGAGGTTTGGAGTAGGGATGATACCATTGCTCAGGTACTAATCATGGTATCCAGTAAGGAGTTTTTCAATCCATGTTCCCCTCCCTCTTTTCCTTCCTCTACTAGTCCCCAGTGTCCACTGTTCCCATTTTTATGTCTGTGTGTACTCAATATTTAGCTCCCACTTGTAAGTTAGAATATGTGATATTTGGTTTTCTGTTTCTCCATTAATTTGCTTAGGATAATGCCCTCCAGTTGTGTTTATGAAGCTGCAAAGGACATGATTTTATTCCTTTTTATGGCTATGTAGTATTCTATTTTATATATGTACCACTTTTCTTATTCATTTCACCAGTGATGAACACCTATGTTGATTCTATGTCTTTACTATTGTTAATAGTGCTGTAATGAACATACGAATGTGTGTGTCTTTTTGGTAGAATAATTTTTCTTCTTTGGATATATACCCAGTAATGGGATAGTTGGGTCAAGTGGTGGTTCTGTTGTAAGTTTTATTTAAGAAATCTCCCAACTGCTCTTTACAGTGGCCACCAACAGTGTTTATGCATTCCCTTTTCTCTTCAGTCTAACCAGCATGTTTTTTTTTTTCTTTTACTTTTTAATAATTACCCTTCTGAATTGTGTGAAATGGTGTCTCGTTGTGGTTTTGACTTGCATTTATCTGACAATTAGCGATGATGAGCATTATTTCACATGTTTTTTGGTCATTTATATGTCTTCTTTTGAGGAGTATCTGTTCAGTCTTATGTCCATTAAAAAAATTTTTTTTTATTGATTTGTTTACATTCCTTGTAGATTCTGGATGTTAGACTTTTGTCAGATGCATAGCTTGCAAATATTTTCTCCCATTATGTAGATTGTCTTTTTATTTTGCTGATACTTTCTTTTGCTGGGCAGAAGCTCTTTAGTTTAATTAAGTTCCATTTGTCAATTTTTGTTGCAATTACTTTTGAGGACTTAGCCATAAATTATATACCAAAACCAATGTCAAAAAGGATTATTTCTAGGTTTTCTTCTAGAAATGTTATAATTTGAGGTCCTACATTTAAATTATTGGTCTATTTTGAGTTAATATTTGTATATGTTGAAAAGGTAGGGGTCCATTTTTATTCTTTTGCATATGGTTTGTCAGTTTTCCAGCATTACTTATTAAATTGAGTGTTTTTATAAATTTTTAAAAATATTAGATGGTTATAGGTAAGCAGATTTATTTCTGGGTTCCCTATTTGGTTCCATTGGTCTATGTGTTTGTTTTTGTACTAGTACCATCCTGTTTTGGTTACTGTAGCTTTATAATATAGTTTAAAGTTGGGTAATGTGATGCCTCCAGCTTTGTTATTTTTTCGTAGGATTGGTTTGGCCATTCACGTTCTTTCTGGGTTCCGTATGAATTTTAGAACTTTTTTCTATTTTGTTGAAAACATGACATTAGTATTTTGATAGAAATGGTGTTGAATTTATAAAGTGCTTTGAGCAGTATAGCGATTTTAACAATATTGATTCTTCTAGGTCATGATTTACTTTTGCATTTGTTTGTGTCATCTCTGATTTCCTTCAGCAGTGTTTTGTAGTTCTCCTTGAAGAGATTTTTTCACCTCCTTGGTTAGATGTATTCCTTGATATTTCGTGTGTGTGTGTGTGTGTGTGTGTGTGTGTGTGTGTATCATAAATGGGATTGCATTCTTGATTTGGTTCTCAGAATATTATTGGTATATAGAAATATTACTTATTTGTATACATTGATTTTATATCCTGAAATTTTACCAAAGTCATTTATCAATTCTAGGAGCCTTTTGTCAGAATCTTTAGGGTTGTCTAGGTTTAGAATAATATAGCCAGCAAAAAGACGGGTTTGACTTTTTCTTTTCTTATTTGGATTACTTTTATTTCTTTCTCTTGCCTGATTGCTCTGACTAGATCATCTGGTACTATGTTGAATGGGAGGGATGAGAGTGGGCATTCTTCTCTTGTTCCAGTTCTCAAGAGGAATGCTTCTAGCTTTTAACCATTCAGTATGATGTTGGCTATAGGTTTGTCATAGATGGCTCTTACTATTTTGAAGTATGTTCTCTTGATGCCTAGTGTGTTGAAATTTTTAATCAGGAAGGGATGTTGAATTTTATTGAAGGCTTTTTCTGCATATATTGAGAGGATCATATGGTTATTGTGTGCGATTTTGTTTATATGGTAAATCACACTTATTGATATGCTCACGTTGAGCAAACCTTACATCCTAGGAATAGAGCCTAATTGATCATGATGAATTAACTTTTTATGTGCTGCTAGATTATGTTTGCTAGTATTTTATTCAGGATTTTTGTGTCTATGTTCAGCAGGAATATTGCCATGAAGTTCTCTCTTTACATTGTGCCCCTGCCAGATTTTTGTATCAGAATTACTCAGGCTTCACAGAATAAGTTAAGGAGGATCCCTCCTTCCTCTATTATTTGTAGAACTGGTAACAGTAAAATTGGTCTCAGTTCTTCCTTGTAAGTCCAGTAAAATTCAGCTGTGAATTCACATGGTTCAGAGATTTTTTTAGTTGGTAGGTATTTTATTTCTGATTTAATTTTGGAACTTGTTATTGGTCTGTTTGAATTTTCACTTTTTTTGCTGGTTCTATCTTGGGAGCTTGTGCGTTTCCAGGAATTTATCAATTTCCTTACATTTTCTAATTTGTGTGCATATAGCCATTCATACTAGTCTTGAAGGATCTTTTGTATGTCTATGGGATCTCTTATAATATCAACTTTGTCGTTTCTGATTGCACTTACTTAAATCTTTTTTTTTTCTTTGTTTTTCTAGTTAGTAGTCCATCTTGCTTATTACTTTGAAGAACCAACTGTTGGTTTTATTGTTTCCTTTTTTTAAATTTTTTTTTATTATACTTTAAGTTCTAGGGTACATGTGTTTTCTTTAATTGATTTTTACATCCCACAATTTCATTCAGTTCTCTGATTTTAGTTCTTTTCTCCTACTAGCTTTCAGATTTTTTTGCTTTCTTTATTTCTTTTTTTTTTTTTCAGTTCCTCTAGGTGTGATATTAGGTTGTTAATCTGAGATCTTTCTAACTTCTAGATGTGAGTATTTAGTGTTATAAACTTTCCTCTTAACACTACTTTAGCTGCATTGCAAAGATATTGGTTAGTTGTATCTCTGCTTTCATTAACTTTTATTTTTTAAAAATTCTGTCTTAATTTCATTGTTTACCCAACAGTTACTCATGAACAAGTTGTTCAATTTCCATGTTTTAGTTTAATGTTGAAAGATTTTCTTGGTATTGATTTCTATTTTTATTGCACTGCGGTCAAATATGTGTTTGGTATGATTTTAATTTTTTTGAGTTTATTGAGACTTGCTTTATGACCAAGCATGTGGCTGATCTTAGAATATGTTCCCTGTGTGGATGAGAAGAATGTATATTCTGTGGTTGTTGGGTGGAGTATTCTGTAGATGTCTATTAGGTCCATTTGGTTGAGTTCTAGTGTAAGTTCAGAATTTCTTTGTTAGTTTTCTGCCTTGATGATCTGTTTAACACTGTCAGTGGGGTGTTGAAATCCTCCATTATTGTGTGGTTTTCTAAATCTTTTTGTAGGTCAATAAAACCTTGTTTTATGAATCTGAGTGCTCAAATGTTTGGTGTGTATATATTTAGAATAGTTAAGTCTTTTTGTTCAATTGACCCCTTTATAATTATGAAACATCTTTCTTTGTCTTTCCTGATTGTTACTGGTTTAAAGTCTGTTTTATCTGATATAAGAATAGTGACTCCTGCTCTTTTTTGTTTTCTATTTGCATGGCAGATCTTTGTCAGTCCCTTTACTTTGAGCCTGTAGGTGTTATCACACATGAGATGGATCTCTTGAAGACAGAGGAAAATGTGGCCTTCTGTTTTTATGCAGCTTGCCACCCTATGCCTTTCATGTGGGAACATTTAGGCCATGTATACTCAGGTTTATTATTAAGCTGTAAGATTTTTATTCTATTGTCATGTTATTAGCTGATTGTTTTGTAGACCTGATTGTATAGTTCCTTTATATTATCTGTGGGTTATGTGTTTAAATGCCTTTTATGGTAACAGTTATTAATCTTCATTGTAATCTCTAGCATTCACTTAAGGACCTCTTGTAAGGCTGATGTAGTGTTAACAAATTCCTTTAGTGTTTGCTTGTCTGAGAAAGATTTAATATCTCTATCACTTATGAACTTAATTTGGTGGATTATGAAATTCTTGGTTGGAATTTCTTTTCTTGAGCATGCTGGAAATAGTCCCATAATCCCTTCTGACTTGTAAGGTTTCTGATGAGAGATCTGCTACCAGCCTGATGGAATTATCTTTGTAAGTAATCTGATCTTTCTCTCTAGCTGCCATTAAGATTTTTTTCTTTCATGATGACCTTGGTCAGTTTCATGACTATGTGCCTTGAAGATGACCATTTTTTAATAGTATTCAAAAAAGTTATCTGCATTTCTTGAATTTACATGTCAACTTCTATAGTGAGATTGGGGAAATTTTCATGGACTATGTCCTCAAATATGTTTTCCAAGTTGCTTTTTCTCTCTCCTCTCTCAGGAATGCCAATGAGTTATAGATTTGATCTCTTTACATAATCACATATTCTCAGAGGTTTTGTCTATTTTTTAAAAACTTTTAGTTTTGTAAATTTTTTTCTGACTGAGTTGATTTGAATAACCAATCAGTGAGCTCTGAGATTTTTTTTTTTTCTTCAGCTTGGTCTATTCTTCTGTTAGTGCTTCAAACTGTGTTATGAAATTCTTGTAGTGACATTTTCAATTCCAGAGTTTCAGTTTGGTTCTTTCTTAAAATAGCTATTTTATTTTTCAGCTCTTGGATTATTTTACTGGATTCCTTAGATTCCTTAAATTGGGTTTTGACATTTTCTGGGATCCTCATGAACTCTTTTGCTATCTAGGTTATAAATTCTATGTCATTTCAGTAATTTTACTCTGGTTAAGAACCATTGCTTAGGGGTTAGTGTGCTTGTCTGAAGGTAAGGGAACTCTCTGGCTTCTTAAATTGCCAGAGTTCTTGCACAGATTCTTTCTCATTAGAGAGGACTGAATATATATATCATATATATATCTATCATATATATAATATATATCTATCGTATATATCATATATCTATCATATATATCATATATCTATTCATATATATGATATATATATTCAGCCCTCTCAAATGAGAAAGAAAGAAACCATATATATATATGTGTGTGTGTGTGTGTGTGTGTGTGTGTGTGTGTGTGTATGAGAGAGATAGGGTCTCGCTATGTTACTCATGTCACCCAAGCTTCAGTACAGTGGCATGATCATGATTCACTGTAGCCTTGACCTCCTAGGCTCAAGCAATCCTCCCACCTTAGTCTACCAAGTAGCTGGGACTTCAGGCATGTGAGACTATTCCTGACTAATTTTATTTTTTTATTTTTTTTCTTTGTAAAGACCAGGCTTTACCATGTTGCTCAGGCTGGTCTCGAACTCCTGGGCTAGAGCAATCCACCTTTCTCAGCCTCTGAAAGTTCTGGGGTTACAAGCATAAGCCACCACACCTGGCTTGTGGCTTATATTAAGTATAGTCATTTTGCCTAGTTTCTGGGTGCTTTTAGAGGCCAGGGCTCTGTACAGAATCTTTATTTGTGGCTGGTTTCTTACCTTAGGGCTCACTGGCACTTTACTCTGGCAAAATATTTTTGGTGTTGTAATTTGGGCTGCAATCGAGTAGATATTACTTAAGAGTGATTGACTGCAGATAGGCTTGTAGCCACACAGCTCTTGTATTTTAGTACATTTATAGTAGTACTCTTTGGTGGTGGAAGTAGGGAGCACTGAAGTGGGGAAGAGATGAATCCCTCACCAGGTGTTATTCTGGGACTTGGAGGAACTGCCTCTAATCACTGGTGCCATGCCTGCATTTTCTTTTTCATGTGTTTTGGGCTATGGGGTTCCCTCGAACAGAGACCATGGCTGGCATATATGTCATACTCTTCCTGGATCAACACTGCAGAGGGAGGCATGCCATGTTACTGTGCTGGTCGACAAACCCAGACGTCTTACCCCTCTCTATGTTCAGAAAGCAGCACTCTTCCCCCAGTCAGATACCAACAAGCCAGCTAGTCTTCCCTGGCAAGAGGTCAGGGTTAGAGAGTGTCACATGATCTCGCATCCAGGCAGTTCCCTGGGGAATTCAAAGCTGTGGCCACTCACAGAGTTTAGCAGAAATGAAGTCACTGTGGAAGAAACCCATGCCAGTGATTCTAGAAGAAATAGCAATCTAAAATGTCTTTTCACCAGTAAACAGAACTGAGAATGTGAAGTAAAACCTGCAAAATTCTCGTAAGTTCACTCTGTCCCTTTCTACTGGCCTCAGGGACTACTGCTTGCTCTGCTGAAGGAAGCTGGTATCCAGACAGGAACAAAGACCAGACTAGCAAGAATTCTGAACACTTTGAATCCTCAATATGCTTATATTTTTAAAACTAAAAAAAAAAAAACTCTAAATGATAAATTATTTTGAAATTAGATACCAATAAATAATAAATGCATAGAAGTAAATAATAAATATATAGTTCAGGATGTTGATTACTTTTAGGAAGATTACACAGGGAAGTTGAAAGAATTAAATAGGGTAAGGGTACTTAAAGTGAACATACTTTAGAATTCTAATAATATTCTCCTCATTGGTTTGGATTATTGATTCATTGAATGTTCACTATATTATTAAACAAATGAATAATTTAGATAAGTAAATGGGTGCAGTAAATCAAAAGGGCCATAAAAAGCAAAAAGATAATAAAATGTGTCACAAAACAAGGCTTATGATTAATCTAATTCTATGTAGCTAGGTTCAATGGATAAAAGATAATTTAGCTACAAAGGATGTATATGAAAGTCATTGAAAACATGGGGTAAAACGGAGATGATCTAAATGTGCAAAAATAGAAGATAGTTTAAATAAATTGGTATGCAACAGTTAGGGTCACAGAAGGGAACAGATGGCGCTCTCAAATGGGGTAATTGAGGAGTTTAATAAAGAGACTATTTTTTAAAAATGTGACAAAGTTAAAGGAAAATAACTAGGATGGTAAAGTCCCTTGGAGTTAGCAACAGTGGGAAAACTGGGATCCTTTGTTATCCAAGTTCAAATATAATAATCACAGCTTAGTTATTTTACTTCTCATTGATGTTCCATTTAAACTCTGAAATTATCTTGACTATAAAGTTTTAACCTTTTGGGGTTCCCAAAACAATTTTGCATGATTTGAGTATATGGAAGCTCTGTCTTCAATAGAGCTTTGCAATTTCTCATTGACCATTATTACTGAACATACCAAGAGAGACCTTAGAGAATTTTTTGGTTCCAGATATAGTTCTTACTTGCCTGCACTGTGTGGCAGAAAACGCAGTTTCCCTTGGTAATCTTCTTCTCTGCCTACTGGCTTCCAGTATGAGGACCCCTGTATGGTCAGGAAGCAGTCTTGGTCTCCCACTTCTCAAAACAATGACTATGTTCTCTGACAAGTAGGTTTCACTGAGACCAAAGTGACAAAGAAGGAAAATAATATTTCCTTCAGTGAACTATTTGACACAATAATGAGAACATTCATTCTTTTCATACCTTTGTTCCTCAGCATGAGGCTGGCTAGGACAGAGTTCTAAATTAGGTCTGTAAATAAGTTTGGTCCTGATCTAGACACTTAGCGATATCTTCTCTGGGACGACAGGAGATAAGCAAATTCTTCAGAGCTTCCAATGATGCTTTCTGATTTTCCATTTGCATTTTCAGTTGGAAATTAAGTGATTTCAGCTTCTCTCTCTTTCTCTCTGTTTTTTACTTCTGTCCTTTTCTCCTTTCCTCTCACACTCCCTTCATTATTTTGTCTCTCTCTCTTTCTTTTTTTTACTGTATATAATCCTTAGTGCCATGAGAAGCTACTAGATGACCCTACACACTTTATAATTACTATTAGTACCATAGCAGTTAAGTGTCATAGCCACTTCATCTCCCAACAGCTTGCCCTCCAGCTGTAATTTATCCCATGTCACTAGCAATACTAACTGGTAATTATAGTACAATTTAATGCAAGAAATTACTAATATTCCTTTCTTTTCCCTCAAGAAGGTAGATATTTTCCGAGTTTGCCTTCTGTTTTCTGGTGTGGTTTCTGGTAACATTTATTGCATCAATAAGATTTTCAGCAAGAAAAAAAATACAAGCAGAACTTTAGGAGCATATATTAATAAAGAAATAATTTAACTGGCATGGTCAGGTTCAGGTGACCACGAGTCAGGTCAGGTTCAGGTGACCATTTCAAAGAGAAATGAGCAATCACCCTCAGGCTAGCAAAAAGTAGAGAACCATTACCACTTTCAGGCTTGAATGCGAGGATATAGTTACCGGAACTCAGAGAGAGTGGCTATAGTACACGGAGAAGCCCAAGCAATATAATTTCTGGCTTTAGTTTGAGGGATTCAGCCAATATTGAGACCTTGTAGAGAGGGAGACCAAGATCAGATCTCACTATGAGCACTTCAATCTACTGGAGGCTCCAATTGGCAAAAGTCAGTTGGGAGCCAGAAGGCAAGTTCCCAGTGGATGCAGCCCATATGGGTCTGATTCTAGGGACTAGAGCAGAGTGGAGAATGATTACATATCTTCTGAAGGAGCAACTGAAAAAAATCCATCACACAACTGAAAGAAGTATTCAATCACTAGGAATGATGCTAAAGAAAAAATATTCATAGATATGACACAATGTGTACATCATGTTTATAATTTTTATAAAGTGGGTAATAAATTCACATTTCATAATTAAGATGAATATAGATAAATAGACTAGAGAGACGTGGAGAACAAATAATAATATTAGAATGGGAAATAAATGATTTTACAGACAGTATCTCCAAAGGAGAAAAAAATGAAAGAAAATTCGAGGGATAGACTATCTGTGTTTGGATGCACTGAACAGTGATTTTCATTTTGTAAAGGGAGATCTGAGATGAATTAGAGAAAGGTACCTTAAAAAACACAAAAGGAAAATAAGCATATTTCTGACTGTAGTTCATTTCTTGATACCCTAAGCTGTTCACTAAGAGCATTACACACATGTGCGCATGCACGCACACACACGGAGAGAGAGAGATACAGGAAGAGAACAAATAAAATGATTTTCAGGGTAGACAAAGAGTGAAATGGGAAAAGTCCCCTTTTCCCCCTTGCAGGGCATGTGATGGGGGTGTGACTCGCTTCCTGGGCACTCAAAACCCCTAGGCAATCAGACAGAGGGGGCAGGTTGTGGGGCTTTGACCCCTGACCCCATGGCAGTGTCTAGGGGTAAATGTTTACAGCTCCTGAGGCCCCAGTGGGCTTGTGTTACCATGTGCTCTTTTAGTTGAGCCATCCGCAGGTGGCTAAACACAGCACAATCATATCCCCCGTCTTATCACAGGGACAGGGGGCTTTCTGTATCTCGGGGTTTCTTGCCTTGGTGTACCAGAAGAATCAGATAACACATGGACTTGGAGAATGAGTGCAAGGTTTTATTGAATATAAGTAGTTCTCCAGTTGTTTAGAATCAGCGTGGGGAAGCCAGGTACACCAGAGGCCAGCACCAGGCAGTAGGTCCCTGGATGAAGCCACAGGGGAAGTAATAGGGATAATGGGCCAGGATAGTCAGCAAAGCCTGCATGTGAGGAGAATGTCGGCAGAGACCATCTGCTGGAGCTAGGCTCTCAGTAACTTGCTGTCAAAGAGCATACATGTGCATCAAAAACATCAGAGCCATAAACCTGATGTTTGGAATTCGGGTCATCAAATCTGTTTTGTTATTTTCCTTTCCTATCTGGAGGAAAACTAAGGTCTAGAAAAGTTCCTTGGACACGATTCTTTTTAATTGACTAATTAAAAACATTTTATTTTATAACACTTCTACTTCCAAAATACATAACTATAGATCCCATTAATTCTTCCTGTCATGCCCAAGGCAACCATACGGCTTCCTCTCTTCAGGTGGGGAAGCAACTTCCTGGAGCTGTTCATCTGCATGCTAAGTGTTTCAAAATGAAGCTTCACTAGCCCAGAACTATTAACTCATTCCTCCAGCACACAGAGGTAGAAACAGGCCAAATTTAGGCTTCATCATTCACATTTTTCTAGGAGGACCTGTCATTTTTGCTAAGATCGATGTAGATAAAATAAGGTAAAAAATTTTAATTCAGACATAAAAACTGAAAAATGGAGAAAATTGATAACCTCTGTTTATCTTCACAACACAGTGTACTTATTTGACAGATTTTTTTCCCCCTCAATAAATTTCCATTTTTCTTTTGTTCAACTTTATGGAAGCATGATTGAAAAATAAAAATTATATGTATTTAGTGAAAAAAAAAAAAATAAGTAGTTCTCAGCAGATGGGGGAGCCAGAAGGGAATTGAAGTGGGAAGGTGGTTTTCCCCTGGAGTTGGGCTGCTTAGCCCCCTAGGCTCTCCTCTGGCTGCCCCCGCCAAACTCCCCTTCATTCCACCGGGCGATGGTCTTCCAGCCTGCTGATGTCTGTCAGTGTGCTGTTACACAGTGCATTCCCCTGGACATCCAGCCGCTTGTATCTCTGCCCTCTAGGGTCTCAGTTTTTGTTGTTGTTTGTTTGTTTGTTTTTCTATACTTTAAGTTCTGGGATACACTGCACATGTGCAGAATGTGCAGGTTTGTTACATAGGTATACACGTGCCATGGTGATTTGCTGCACCCATCAACCCGTCCTCTACAGTAGGTATTTCTCCTAATGCTATCCCTTCCGTAGACACCCACAGCCCAACAGGCCCCAGCATGTGATGTTCCCTTTCCTGCGTCCATGTGTTCTCATTGTTCAACTACTACTTATGAGTGAGAACATGCGGTGTTTGGTTTTCTGTTCTTGTGTTAGTTTGCTGACAACGATGGTTTCAAGCTTCATCCATGTCCCTGCAATGACATGAATTCATCTTCCTTTATGGCTGCATAGTATCCCATGGTGTATATGTGCCACATTTTCTTTATCCAGTCTATCATTGATGGACATTTGGGTTGGTTCCAAGTCTTTGCTATTGTGAATAGTGCCACAATAAACATACATGTGCATGTGTCTTTAGAGTAGAATGATTTACAATCCTTTGGGTATATACCCAGTAATGGACTGCTGCGTGAAACGGTATTTCTGGTTCTAGATCCTTGAGAAATCACTACACTGTGTTCCACAATGGTTGAACTAATTTACACCCCCCACCAACAGTGCAAAAGCATTCCTATTTCTCCACATCCTCTCCAGCATCTGTTGTTTCTTGACTTTTTAATGATCGCTATTCTAACTGGCGTGAGATGGCATCTCATTGTGGTTTTGATTTGCATTTCTCTAATGACCAGTGATGATGAGCTTTTTTAAAAAAATATATATGTTTGTTGGCTACATAAATGTCTTCTTTTGAGAAGTGTCTGTTCACATCCTTTGCCCAATTTTTGATGTTTTTTTTTTTTCTTGTAAATTTGTTTAAGTTTTTTGTAGATTCTGGATATTAGCCCTTTGTCAGACGACTAAATTGAAAAAAATTTTTCCCATTCTGTAGGTTGCCTGTTCACTCTGATGATCGTTTATTTTGCTGTGCAGGGTCTCAGGGTTTTTATAGACACAGGGTGGGGGCATGGTGGGCCGGGGTGGTCTTGGGAAATGAAACATTTGGGCAAGAAGGCAGGAGTGCCTCTCCTCTCCAAGTCCATAGGCACAGTCTTGGGTGTGGAGCCCTCGCCAGAGACCCACCCTTCTCTATTCAGCACTTCCCTGCAGTCCTCTAGTATCAACAGGAAGAGAAGATTGCTAAAAAGTCTCCTACAAAACTTGATTTACTCTACAGGTTAGAGGTTGAGTATATGAAGAAGGATCTCCATCACAGATAAAGAGAAGTTCCTATGGAACTGGGGAGAGTAAGTCCTAAATTTAACTAAAATTTTGCATGGCATCTTATCAGGCTCCTTTAAATATGCTATACTAAGAATTATATGCGATATACCAGATAACCAGATTTGTTGTTTGCATAAGTCTGAGTTTTTCCATAATGAATGAGTTTTAATTCCAGATAAAGAACAAAACACACACACACAAGCAAAAAGGTTAGTGTTCATATTTAGGAGCCAGAAAAAAACGAGACATTTTGAAGACTGCATTTCACTATGCAAGCCCCTCTGGAAATTTCAGAATGATAAAGGATAAAACGGTGGTGGGAGCTGGTGAAAGAAAGGTAATCAGACAAAGATCTAGTCTTTGTAACCCATTTTTTGTTTACTAATGTTTTCTGGGAGTTACTTGAATATTTCTTTAAGTTGAACTTTATTTCCTGAAGCCCTTTAGTGACACAGTTTTTCCTTTCTCTTCTAAAGCTTGATCATTCTTAGATTAAGAAGTTTTTCTCATTCCCCAGTACTTATTTCATATTTTAACTAGTTTATACAAAATATGCGCTCTTATTTATTTCCCTAGCACTGTTTGCACCTCCATTATTTCATTGATTTTTAGAAGAGAAGTTATATGTGAGTCAAAACATTAATTTTCTTCCTTTTGGCAGTAAGCCTTAAGAACTGTTTTTGCATTAATCTGAAAGAGAAGCTTCACACTTCATTTAGTAACTACACATTAAAAAGAAGTTTTCATTTTCTACTGCTGAATATAGATCAGCACAAATCCTCCATTAAGGATGAAAATCTTTTCCTTAATTCCTAGGCACATCTATAAAGCTTTGTATATCCTTGCTTTAATATTAAACACACAGGCATTTTATTTTGAAAATAAAGAAAGGTTTTTTTATTTCCTGTTTATTTTTTAAATCAGGTAGATATAGCTCCTTGCTTGCCAGCTATTTGCACTCATCCAGTTTCAGACATAGGCAGGTACTTGAAAAATGTCTCTGAACTTTATTCAATTTTTATACATTTTTCATTGCTAATAGTCATATTCTGTCTAAGATACTGAGCATACAGTGACACAAGAAATAGATATGGCGTCTATCCTTAAGAAGTTTGCAGTGTTTATGCTATTAATACAATATCCCATACTATTATTTTTCCAACATGAAATTGTTTACTTATAACTTTATCTTACTTGAAATCATTGCTGCTTTCCTTTATATCTAATCATAAATGAGGCAAAGAAGTTTTTGACAGCTATAATATATACTTTGGGTGGCTCTTCTAACAGAGCAATTTCACAAAGCTAAGGGCATGTGCAAAGATATTAGTCTGAACCACTTTCCTATAATATTCATGTTTTTCAGCCTTGATTTTGCTCAGGATACTGGCATATGCACTCCGGCAGGATGTTTCGCCTTGCTTTCTCCACTTCATCTCCCATTTCAGAGAATAGCTTTCTATCTTTGCAAAAGCTGCTGTGCACAAAACAATGCTGTCTGTTTTGCTATTCACTGTGCCTCATTTCTTCTTTCAATCCTAAAATCTCTTCTATTATTTTTAATAGAGGTATCTCATAGCCTTCATCTTTCAAATTAAAAGAATTCTAAATGGAATAAAAGGTGAGAAAATTGTCCCAGTTTGCTCCAAACTTTCAAAGTTTTAGCATGGAAAGTTCCACATGCTGGAAAGGCCCTTGGTTCTGGGCAAATCAATATGGTTTATCAATTTAATTATGTACTTGTTATTTTGCTAGAGGCCAAGATGGGAAAATCCAAAGTTGAATAACAATACTCTCTGCTGTGGAAGAACTTACAGTAACAAAAGGCCTAATACAATTACTAGGGACAAATTGTTCCAAGATAATCAGAACATTAGAAATGTCACTTTTCCTTATTTTTATAAACCATAGTATATCTGGCTACAGAACAACTCACTATGGTTGACCAGACATTTAATACATGTTATTTTGAATCCTTTCTCCTTTTCTCTTGGATTGTACCCTGGGCCCTGTGTGAGCCAGGACATAGGGGAAGGGCTCTACTGCTCAGTGCTTTGCAGTCACTTCTGCTGCCGATTCTTCCTTCTACCTGAATGACATTTGGGGGACAACTATGATACACTCCAAGGTCACATTACTCAGTGCTCAGGCTTCACAAATGCCCAAATAGACACCATCATCTGAAGTCCTATTACTGGAAAAGTGCTGTTGACTTACATTTATATACTTTTTAATAATATTATTATACTTTAAGTTCTGGGGCACATGAACAGAATGTGCAGGTTTGTTACATAAGTATACATGTGCCATGGTGGTTTGCTATAGCCATCAACCTGTTATCTACATTAGGTATTTCTACTAATGCTATCCTTCTAACTTCCACCCCACAACAGGTCCTGGTGTGTGATATTCCCCTCCCTGTGTCCATGTATTCTCAACAAACTAACACAAGAACAGAAAACCAAACACCAGGTTCTCACTCATAAGTGGGAGTTGAACATTTATACACTATTAAAGATACAAATTCTATAGTGTTAATAATTATCCATAAAATTTATGTGACTGTATTAAATTGGGTAAATTTCTAGAAACAAAATGAAATGGTTAAATGATAGGATTACCTTAAATTTCCTTGAAGGAGATTATCAAGTTAATATCCAGAAACTATTTTCTCCAATTTATAGTACCACCCTGAATATAATAAAATGTTTAATTTTAGTAGCAAACACTAAATATTGGGATAAAATTGTCTACTTTTGCACTCATAGAGATAAAACGATACTTTGGTTAAATTAAAAACAATTAACATTGAAGTTGAATATCTGCATTTGTTATGCATTTTTTAGAATTTTTTGTCTCTTTAGGAATACTAACTGGAAAGAGCTTTTCTGTAACAAATAGATTAAATTTCTATCAGATAGACTGACCATAGTTTTCTCAACTTGAAATTTGCCTTCTTACTTTTTTATATTAATAAAGAACATTTTTGAGGAATATTATATTTTAGAAATAATTAGAAATAATTCTAATTAACTTTTCCTACATTGTTTCTCTCTATGGATTTTTGATTATAAGACCTATTATACTACTAGATCTATGCGCTCTGTTCTTCACGTATTTTTATGGTTATTTATTTTTACATGTGAATATTTCACTTATCTGGGATGTATTGTAAATACGATAAATAGATGCAATTCTCCTTCCTAAATAGCCAAGTGCCAAACCACCAATTTTTTTCCTTCTTTTAATCAATTAAGTTCCACTAAATTTTCTAATATACTAAAATTTGCTTTTGCCATCCTTAGATTTTCCATCCTGTGTCATAAATATATGAAAAGCTAACACTGTATCATGCTGTTTTAATTGCATCTTTTCAGTATATTCTAATATCTGCTATCATAAACCTATTTTAGGCTTCCAAATCCATCCTCACTCTAATTGCTGCTCTTTCTTCAGAATGTCTCAAGCTATGTAATTTTCTTTATAGTTCCAATATAAATAATAAAATAGAAAAGACAATCTACAATAGAACTAGAAAAGCTTAGGCAAACAAGTATAATTTCCAGAGCCACTTCTGAAAACAAATTATCTAAGGCAGACTTGTGGGGACAGCATTGTTATCAGAATTTATTGGATATATTTTTCAGTTGATATGTACAATTTAATATTGAAACTTTAATTTATGATGAAAGTTAATCACTCAATTTTTTGGCTTCACACTAACATTTAATATCTGAATGAGGGAAAATAATAATGTATTATGCACCGAGGAAACGAATGGGTGCTTGTGAGTGAGTAAAGCTTTCTAAACCGTAACAAGTAACAATAGTCAAACTGCAAACAGGGAAAGCCATTCAAATATGTCTCTTGGAGAGTGCCTTGTTAGACATGGGGTAAGGCCAATGTGACATTATGTTTAGAATGTTATGGAAAATAACAAAGAAACAAATGACTCTGAATAAAACTGACTTTTAATATAACTTCTCTCAATTTAATATTGAAATAATCTTGAAATATAACCAATTGTGAACCGTACTTTTGGAAGTGTTATATATTTAACACTTAAATAATATATTTAAGATAATCTCTTCAAACAAAAAGCCTTTATACTTATATGTTAATTTCTAGAGAAGATTATAATTCTGAATTTTGCCACATAGGAGTATTTTTGTCTCTCCAACTGTTTAATACTTCATTTACAATCTTTCAAAATATTTGTAATTTGCTTTTTCATATAAGTACATCACATTTCTTCACAAGGTTCATGTATTTTAATTCTATGTTTAACAAGAAGATCCTTCCTTTTCATATTTTCCCCCTTTGTTTATTGTTAGTACATAAGAAGGTTATTGGTTTTTATAAATATATTGTAACTGGCAAATTTACTGAGCGCCATTCATATTGAAATATTATAAAATTTATGAGTGTCATAATACATTTTCCTGGGTTTCGAGATCAACAGTAATAAAATACATCAAATGACAATTTTGTCTTTGTCTCAGTATTTATGCAGTTTATTTCAATATCTAGTATTAGTAGTCAACTGCTTACAAACCATCATAAATATCAATGGTGATAGTGAGTAAATATTTCACGATCTCACTTTAATGAGAATTAAACTTGTGTTTCATTTTTCAGTTTGATGCTAGCTGTTAGTTTGATACATACACAAAATCATTTTTAAAGATACTACGGAATTCTTTGTCCTATTGTTACCGGATTTCCTTAGTTTGGCTAAAGATGTGGTCCTTATCACATGGCCGTGAAAGATTAGGCTGGCAGACAATTTGAAAAGTGAGTAAGGCAGGGTTTTATTGGGATTAAAGGACAAAAAGAGGAAACAGAGACCTTCTGCAAAGTCAGAGTCCCTGCTGGTGCGCTTCCAGCCTCACAGTTTGAATCCCAGGTTCCACAGAGGAAAAGGCGGGGCCAGCCTCCTCCCTGCTGCAAATGGGGACTAACTTCTGTGGCTCTACCCCAGTGTGCACTCCACCCAGTGTGCAGGCTCGTTGGAGTTTTGCCAGGGAGCCCTTCCCACCTGACTGTCTCACTATCTTTGCAGCTTCCTGTAAATCTATAATTATTACCAAATAAAATATATATAAATTTAAAAAGGTAGGAATATCTTTTGTTTTTACTTATCTACCACTTATTCTTTCTTCCTCTGATAAGTGACCTATTTTTATTTTCTTTGGAGCTACTCTTTCTTTTTTTGAATACAATCTCAGTGACACTGTCAACCGAGTTATCCTCATTTTTATTTTTATTTATTTATTTATTTATTTATTTACTTGAGATAAATTCTTGCTGTGTTACCCAGGCGGGGTATCCTCATTTTTAGAGCCAGAGACAGAGGATGAGTAACAAAGGGAGACAGATGAGAAGTCACAGGGAGGAAATTTTGACATCCTTGAAATTAGGAAGAGGGAGTCTAGAAAGAGAAATGGTCCATAGTGTTGAAAACTATAGTACGTTTTAGTAGAATGAGAACTGTGAACCTTTTTTTTTACTGGCCATCAGGACATTGGGGACTGTCACAAGAATCACATGAGCCAAGCACCGTGGCTCCTACCTGTAATCCCAGCATTTGGGGAGGACAAAGCAGGCAGATTGTTTGAGCCTAGGAGTTTGAGACCAACATAATGAAATCCCATCTCTACAAATAAACAAAAAACACAAAATACAAAAAATTAGTTTGGTTTGGTGGCAAATGACTGCAGTCGCAGCTACTCA
The DNA here is from genome assembly GCF_003255815.1 of Theropithecus gelada. Taxonomy (NCBI): domain Eukaryota; kingdom Metazoa; phylum Chordata; class Mammalia; order Primates; family Cercopithecidae; genus Theropithecus; species Theropithecus gelada. The sequence goes on along the minus strand of NC_037683.1, from coordinate 38,868,859 downwards.
GTAGGCTGGGGTAAGAAGATTGCTAGAGTCTGGGAGGTTGAGGCTGCAGTGAGCTGTGAGCCATGATCGCATGACTGCACTTCAGCTTGGGTGACAGAGTGAGACTGTTCAAAAAAAGAAAATTAAAAAGAAAGACAGAAAAAAAAAAGAATCTCTTGGGGAATTTGTTAATATTTAAATTTCTCAAGTATTCTAAAATAATCTAGGAAGGAAAACCTGCAATCTGTTTTTAGCAAGCACTACTGATAATTTTGTTACAAGAAGCACCGAGACCGCAGTTTTCTGAAACACTAGATGGGTGTAATTTTTCTTTATAAGATAAAAATCATGAAATCACTTAATTCAGTACAAATTAAATGACCAAACCAAATCAATATTCTGATTGATTTGATTTAGTTTGTAGAAACTAGTCATTACCATGACAAAGGGCAGTGGAGGAATATTCAATAAAATGATTTTTATATACATAAAATAAACAATATACTATTATTCCTTGATCCTTTTGTGTAACTTCTGATACTATTTTCAGTTGAACAAAAAATTTAATTTAAAAATGCCCTCTCTTATTTCCTTGAGCAGTGGTTTGTAGTTCTCCTTGAAGGGGTCCTTCAGATGCCTTGTTAGCTGTGTTCCTAAGTATTTTATTCTCCTTGTAGCAATTATGAATGAGAGTCCATTCATTCGTGATTTGGTTCTCTGCTTGTCTATTGTTGGTGTATAGGAATGCCTGTGATTTTTGCACATTGATTTTTGTATCCTGAGACTTTGTTGAAGCTGCTTATCACCTTCAGAAGTTTTTGGGCTGAGATGATGGGGCTTTCTGAATGTAGAATCATGTCATCTGTAAACAGAGACAATTTGATTTCCTCTCTTCGCATTTTAGTACCCTTTATTTCTTTCTCTTGCTTGACTGCCCTAGTCAGAACTTTGAATACTATGTTGAACAGGAGTGTGAGAGAGGGCATCCTTGTCTTGTGCTAGTTTTCAAAGGGAATGCTTCCAGCTTTGCTCATTCAGTATGATATTGACTATGGGTTTGTCATAAATAGCACTTATTATTTTGAGATATGTTCCATCAATACCTAGGTTACTGAGTGTTCTTAACATAAAAGGATGTTGAATTTTATCAAAGGCCTTTTCTCGGTCTATTGAGATGATCAGGTGTTTTTTGTCACAGTTCTGTTTATGTGATGGATTACGTTTATTGATTTGCATGTGCTGAAGCAGCCTCGCATTTCAGGGATGAAGCCTTGATTGTGGTGGATAAACTTTTTGATGCGTTGCTGGATTCAGTTAGATGGTATTTTATTAAGGATTTTCACATCAGTGTTCATCAGGAATATTGGCCAGAAGTTTTCTTTCTTTGTTATGTGTCCACCAGGATTTCAAAAAACATTCCATCCTCATGGATAGGAAGAATCAAGATTGTGAAAATGGCCATAATACCGAAAGTGATTTATAGATTCAATATTATTCCCATCAAACGACCATTGACATTCTTCACAGAATTAGAAAAAAACTACTTTAGATTTCATATAGAACCAAAAAAGAGCCCGTATAGCCAAGACAATCCTAAGCAAAAAGAATAAAGTTGGAGGCATCATGCTACCTGACTTCAAACGACACTACAAGGCTACAGTAACCAAAACAGTAAGATACTGGTACCAAAACAGACATGTAGACTAATGGAACAAAATAGAGACTTCAGAAATAACACCACACATCTATAACCATTTGATCTTTGACAAACTGGACAACAAACAATGGGGAAAATATCTCCTACACAATAAATGGTTCTGGGAAAACTGGCTAGCTATGTGCAGAAAACTGAAACTGGACCCCTTCCTTATGCCTTACACAAAAATTAACTCAAAATGGATTAAAGACTTAAATGTAAAACCCAAACTATAAAAACCCTAGAAAAAAACCTAGGCAATACCATCAGGACATAGGTATGGGGAAAGACTTCATGACAAAAATGCCAAAAGCAATTGCAACAAAAGCCAAAATTGACAAATGAAATATAATTAAACTAAAGAGTTTCTGCACACAAAAAGAAACTATCATCAGAGTGAACAGGCAACCTACAGAACTGGAGAAAAGTTTTGCAATCTACCCATCTGACAAAGGTCTAATGTCCAGAATCTACAAGGAATCTAAACAAAATTACAAGCAAAAAACAACCTCATCAAAAAGTAAGCAAAGGATATGAATGGACACTTTGCAAAAGAAGACATTTATGCAGTCAACAAACGTGAAGAAAAGTTCAACATCACTGATCATTAGAGAAATGCAAATCAAAAGCACAATGAGGTACCATCTCATGCCAGTCAGAATGGCTATTATAAAAAGTCAAGAAACAACAGATACTGGTGAGGCCGTGGAGAAATAGGAACACTTTTACACTGTTGATGGGAATGTAAATTAGTTCAACCATTGTGGAAGAGAGCGTGGCAATTCCTCAAGTATCTAGGACCAGAAATACCATTTGCCCCAGCAATCCCATTACTGGAAATATACCCAAAGTAATATAAATCATTCTACTCTAAAGATACATACACATATATGTTTATTGCAGCACTACATAAAATAACAAAGACTTGGAAACAACCCAAATGTCCATCAATGATAGACTGGATAAAGAAAATGTGGTACATATACATCATGGAATACTATGCAGCCATAAAAAGGAATGAAATCATGTCCATTGCAGGGACATGGATGAAGCTGGAAGCTGTCATCCTTAGCAAACTAATGCAGGAACAGAAAACCAAGGTAGAAGGGACTTGCCTTGGACTTGGGCATGTTCTCACTCATAAGTGAGAGTTGAACAATGAGAACACATGGGCACAGGGAGAGGAACAATACACACCAGGGCCAGTAGGGAGATGGGGGCCAAGGGGAGGGAGAGCATTAGGACAAATAGCTAATACATGTTGTGCTTAAAACCTAGATGACAGGTGAATAGGTTCAGCAAACTATCATGGCACACATATACCTTTGTAAAAAACCTACACATTCTGTACTTGTATCCTGAAACATGAAGTAAAACTATTTTTTTAATGCTAAAACATTAAAAAAAATCACTGCTTTATGAAATTGGAATACCAGAGACATAGAGCACTTCAGTCTCATTCAGTTCCAGTGGCCTAGAATCTTTTCATGTGCTCATCTGCCATTGTTGGCTGGCCTCAAACTTTTGATCTCAAGCCATCAGCCTGCTTCGGCCTCCAAAGTGCTGGTATTACAGGCATTAGCCACTGCACTTGGTCTCATTTTTTAATTAAGGCTTCCAAAAGTGACCTTCTTTTTATTTGGATATGAATGAGAAAGCATAAAGTGTGAAGAGTTGTTGGCAGTTATCTTGCTACCATGAGAAGGAGCCCAACTTACTGTTCTCGTGATGGTGAGTGAATTATCACAAGATCTGATGATTTAAAGGTGTGTGACACTTCCCCCTTTTTTTCTCTCTCTCTTCTGCTCCACCATGGTAAGATGTGGTTGCTTCCTCTTCGCTTTCCACCATAGTTATAAGTTTCCTGAGACCTCCCAGTCATGCTTCCTATTAAGTCTGTGAAACTGTGAGTTAATTAAACCTCTTTTCTTCATAAAGTACCTAGTCTGACGTAGTTATTTATAGCAGTGACAGAAAGAACTAATACAGAAAATTGGTACCAGGAGAGCAGGCACTGCCATAAAGACACCTGAAAATGTGGAAGTGGCTTTGGAGCTGGGTAATGGGCAGAGTTTGGAATAGTTTGTAGGGCTCAGAAGAAGACAGGGAGACGTGGGAAAGTTTAGAATTTCCTAGGGACTTTTAAATGGTTTTGACCAAAATGCTGATGGTAATATGGACAAGGAAGTCCAGACTGAAGAGGTCTCAGATGGAGATAAGGAACTTACTGGGAACTAGAATAAAGGTAACTCTTGCTATGCTTTAGCAAAGAGACTGGTGGCATTGAGCCCCTACCCTAGACATCTGTGGATCATGAAAGCAGATGTGGGGGCAGTACCCTGCAGAGCCACAGGTTAGTGCTACCTAAGGCCATTGAAACCCACCCTTTGTATCAACATGCCCTAGATGTGAGACATGGAGTCAAAGGAGATTATTTTGGAGCTTTAAGATTTAATGACTGCCCTGCTGGGTTTGAAATTTGCATAGGTCTTGTAGGCCTTTTGTTTTAGCCAATTTATCCCTTTTGGAATGGGAGCATTTACCCAGTGCCTGTACCCCCATTGTATTTCGGAAGTAACTAGTTTTTTGTTTTTTATTTTACATGTTCATAGGTGGAAGGGACTTTTTTTTTTTTTTTTTCCTTTTAGACAGAGTCTCACTCTGTCACCAAACTGGAATGCAGTAGCACAATCTTGGCTCATTGCAGCCTCCACCTCCTGGGTTCAAGTGATTCTCCTACCTCAACCTCCAGAGTAGCTAGTAGCTGGGATTACAGGCATGTGCCACCATGTCCAGCTACTTTTTGTATTTTTAGTAGAGACTGGATTTCACTATGTTGGCCAGTATGGTCTCGAACTCTTGACCTATGGATCAGACTGCCAGCCTTGGCCTCTCAAAGTACTGGGATTACAGGCGTAAGCCACCATGCCAGGCTGGAAGGGACTTTCTTTGGACTTGGACTTTTGAGTTAATACTGGAATCAGTTAAGAGTTTAGGAGACTGTTGGGAAGGCATAATTTGTTTAGAAATGTGAGAAGAACGTGCAATTTGGGAGGGGTCGGGGCAGAATGATATGATTTGACTCTGTGTTCCCACCCAAATCTCACATTGAAATGTAATCCCCACATGTCAGAGGAGGGACCGGGTGGGAGGTGATTGGATCATGGGGGAGACTTCTCCTTTGCTGTTCTCATAACAGTGAGTGAGTCCTCTGATGGTTGAAAAGTGTGTGGAACTTCCCCCTTTGCTCTTTCTCTCTCCTGCTCTGCCATAGGAAGATGTGTTTGCTTCCCCTTCATCTTCTGCCATCATCATAAGTTTCCTGAGGCCTGCCAGTCATGCTTCTTGTTAAGCGGGTACAAGTGTGAGTCCATTCTACCTATTTTTTTCATAAATTACCCAGTCTCAGGTAGTTCTTTATGACAGTGTAAGAATGGACTAATACAAACCTCTTTTCACCTTATCTTTGTATGAAAAGTAGAAATAATAATAGAACTTCCTCAAATAAATATTGTGACAATTAAATGAGTTAGTCAATATAAGTTTGCTTAGAAAATGCCTAGTACATAGTAACTGCTACAAGTGTTGTAGTTATTTTTGTTGTTATTATTGTATTATTTAGGTTAAGAAACTCAGAAAACCTCATCTAGATAGACTACTGATTTAAAAAATTATTTAAAATGTAGGTATAGCAAAATTGAGGTTTTGTAAGTATACAGTTTTATGAGTTTTAACACTTTACAGATACGTGTAACCACCAACACAAAAAGGACATAGAACAGTTCCCACATGTCCTGCCCCTTTATGGTGAGATAGACCCTGTAACCAGTGATTGGTTTCCTGTCCCTGAAGTGTGGCCTTTTTTAGAATGTTATATAAATGGAATCATATAATATATAGGATTTGGGACTAGCTTCTTTCACTCAGTCTAATGCCTTTGAGATTCATTAATTTGTTCCATGTATCAATAATTTATTCATTTTAATTTTTGAATAGTGTTCATTGTAAAGATGTAAAAAACAGTTTGTTTATCCATTTGTCCTCTGACGTACATGGAAGTTATTTCTAGATTTTTGGCAGTTTCTAGATTTTAACTTGTATATAGTTTGTGAAAAACATTATTTGTCTAGAGAAATGAAGCTACACTAGTACAATCATTTAGTGTATTGTACTTGTATGGAAGTAGTCCTAGGAGTGGGATGGCTAGGTCAAATGGTAAATGTATGTTTACCTGAATGAGAAACTTCTACCCTATATTCATTGTGGTTACACCATTTCGTATTGGATCAGCCATGAATTGATATGCCAGTTGTTTTATATTTTGTCTAGCAATTTTTAAAAAATATTAGCCATTCTAACAGGTGCAGAGTACTATGTAATTGTGGTTGTAGTTTACATTTATGGATGTGATAGCTAATGACGCTGAGAATCTTTTCATGTGCTTATTTGCCATTGTTATGTCTGTGGTGAAGTGTCTGTTCGCCCATTTGTGGGACAGGGTTGTTTGTTTTCTTACTGTAGAGTTTTGGGGGTTCTTCATGTATTCTGGATGTAAGATCTTAGTCATACATGTGATTTACAAATATTTTCTTCCAGTCTGTAGTTTGTGAGATAATTTCTGCTCTCTCTTCAGTTTCCATGATCTCTATGTCATTCACTTTATCAGTACCACTCTGTCCTGATTAGCTTTAAGTGTTAAAATTGTTTACTGAGAATCCTCTAGTTTTATTCTTTTTTTTTTTCAGAATTGTAGCCTATGTTTAGTTTCATTGCCTTTTCATATACAGTTTAGAATCTACTTGTGTATATCTACAAAAAAATCCCTGTTGGATTTTGAATGAAATTGCATTAAATCTATTAACTAATTGGTACTGAAATGATGCCTTTATTATGCTGAGTCTTGAAATTCATGAAAATGGAGTATCTTTCCAAGTATGTAGGTTTTAAAAATGTCTTTATCAGCATTTTGTAGTTTCAGAAGATTATACAAGAATTTTGTTAAATTAATTGCTAAGTATTTTCTTCAAGTTACGGTAAAGGAGATTTACATGCCTTCTTTTTAAACCATTCATTTCAATATTACTCACTTTTACATCTTGGAAGGTGTTTCCAGTAGCTATTTTAAAGTCTTTGCTTCTAGTAATTCCAACATGTTTGTCATATTGGTGTCTGTTGATCATCTTTTTCCTTGAAAATTATTTTTAATACTATTAGTTCTGGTTTATAATTTAAGCCAATTTAGGTATCAGTGCTGTTCAGATTGTCCTGGAAGAGTATTTCCTTTGAATATCTCTTTGTCTTGTTTGCTTTTCTCTCTAAGATGCCAAAGAATACATGAAGGCAGCAGTGAGGCATTTATGGGATTTGTAAAGGAATTGACTTAGGATCTTGAAGAATGTATTCAGGTCTCCTGAGCAATGTTCCTTTCCCCACCCCCAATTGCTGATTGTCCTGCGTGCAATTGCCTCTGAAGGTAGTGGTAAGAAAAGCTCAGAAGATCAGAGTGTAAGATCTCTTGGCTTGATAAGAAACCAGGAATTACCTTTATTTGTTCCAACCTCATCTCCACTCTAGCTGGTTGTAGGCATTTGAGTCTGTGACATCCTTCATGTAGCTGTCTGTCCTGGCTGTCCATCCCAGCGTCTTCTGTGAGGTCCACTTGCTGTGCCTTGGTAGATTCTATGGCAGGCTTTCTGGCTCTCAGATTAAGGCTTATACCTCCTGGCTAAATGAGCACCCCTGAGGAATGTTTAATTTCAAAGTCTTCCCCTGCCTAGTTTTATTGTTCCATCAACTTAATGTGGTCCTGTCCTAGGCCAGTGCAGAAAGAAGCTAAACTGTGATGTCTTTACGGAATATTAAATAGGAAAGTAGAGTCTTGTGGTCTAAGTTATACCCTATTTACATAAGATACAGCCCCTTTTTTTGGCTGAAGGTATAAGCCAGACACATAAGCTTGACTATTTCATTTTCCAATCCCTTGCTATTTTTCCTTCCCATATTCTTCCAGGGCTGAGAATCGGGCCAGTTTCCTCCCTTGCTCAGAGTATTTGGTCCTAACTTATGCAAAATTCTGTCTATCTTAGATATGTATATTGGTTACCTATTGCAGCATAGTACTATTATCACAAATTTAGCAGCTTAAAACAACACATATTTATTACCTCATAGCTTCTTTGGGTCAATCTTTCAGGCACAGCTTCCCCGGATTCTCTGAATTGCTGTAACCACAGTGTCAGCTGAAGCTATAGTCTCATCTGAGGTTTGGTTGGGGAAGGATCCACTCCAAAACTCACTCAGGTTGTTAGCACAACTCAGTTGATTTCATATGTACAACTCGGGGCTTTAGTGTTTTACTGTGAACTAGAGGATGCCTTCAACTCCTAGCGGTCACCCCCAGTTTCTTTTGGGGTAGATTTCCAATATGGTTGCTTGCTTCCTAAAAGCCAATAAAAGAGAGAGACTCCAGCAAGTGTGGTGCTATAATCTTTGTAATGTAATTACATAATTATATACAACTAATTGTATACAACTCACTGTATTCACCACATTCTGTTTTCTAGAAGTAAGTCACAAGTCCTATTTACACTCAAGGAGAGGCACTCACACAGGGCAGAATGGTGGGAGGCGGGAATTATGGGGGTCACCTGATGAGTCCATCATGATATGAAAAATAACTTAGACAATTATTTTTCAAGACAAATGCTGGAATCTAGAGATTATTTTCTTTCTAGGAAATATATTTTTGAATATTATAAACTCAATATTATCTCATTTTTCCTCTCTACCTTTATAGTTTAATATTCATACTTCTAGGCAGACACCCTAGGTCCCATAGGTCAGAAATCACGTACTTACACCATCAAGATTGAAAAGAATGGTAATAATACATTGAAAATTATTTATAGATCCACAAATATACTCAAAATTTCTACACCTAACTGAACATGAGACAGCACAGTTTCAAATTATTTCTTTTCTCATCCAAAATGCCTTTTCTATCTTTATATTCTGGTGAAATCTTACTCATATTTAAAGGCTAGGCCATTGTGTCATTTCCAAGTAAAGACATACCTGTGCACTCCCAGGTAACATGGCCACCCTTGGCAGAATTAACACATCTTCTAGGTTTCCATAGCACTTGTTTCTATTTCTAATAGGGCATTTACCATGTTGTTAAAATGTAAGATCTAACATTTGGTCTTACATGCTAGATTCTTAAAATCTTGAATCTTGGTTTTGGGTCATCTTTTTATTCACTGATTTAAGACAGTGCATTTAGTAACTATTAGAATATTTTAATAAAAGCATAATCTCCATATTTTGTGATTTTAAGTTAAAAATATCACTAGAAGTTCAAGTTCTTATTTACTGTGTGCATTGAATTAAATTTAGTCCATTTTATTTGTAAAGTAGAGAAATGGGCTCCAAAACTGCAAATTGAGGACTTATGTGTTATTAATAAAATGTTTGTTTTCCTTTGCCATTAGTGTAATTTCTTACTAGTGAGATAATTTCTCCTTAAAAATTCTTTTATAATTTTGTGTGTGCATTTTTGGTAATACATATCTTAGTCCAGTTCTATGTATGTCAGCCCATGGTAATGGTTCAAGTCAATGGAATGTGGATAGAAGAAATGTATGCCACTTACAGGTCATTAGGAAAAATAACCTTCCACATTTTTATTGACTTTATTTTCTTCTATATATAATGGTATCAAAAGATTAACAGTCTGGGTCCTGAATAACTACAATAAAGCAAATCATTCCTTCTCGTTTACCACTCATGCGCACCATACTGTATTGAGGAAGCAGTAGACCTTCATTTTGTTAAGTCACTGTGATTTGAGTACTGTGTGTTAAAATACTTAGCCTACATTGACTAATGTACAAATAAAAATAATGATTTCTTAAATATGTGAGGAGATAATCTAACAGTATTTCAGATGACAAAGAGTCTGATTAATGATGGGTGACATATGTCATTTATTAGGTTAGGCAATTATTAATATTACTTATACTATAGAATTTTAAAATGTTGACTTATTTGTATTTAATTTTACCCCCTTTGGCTAAATCCAGCATAGTAAAAGTTAAAACTTTGCAGAAATGGTAAAGAAGAAAAATATATTCGCTGTGTCATAGGTTTGAGAAGTAAGATCCAGAAGTATTTCTTCATGTTTGCAAAGGGTAACCAGGGATAAATAAATATACTAAGGCAAGTGCACTGTGTTACTCAGATGAATGTGTCAAGTCTTTTTTTTTTCCTGTGGGGTCCTAAAGAGGTAATAAAATTGAAAGTAGAACTTTCTTCATGATTCCCATTTATATGGCCTATCAGCAAGATCACACTACCATTAATTATCTAGAAGATACTGTTCCCATTATGTCCACAGGGACTTACTCAACAACATGATAGATTTCACAGTCAGTGCATTATTTCTCCTGTAATAGACTGTATTTCTTTTTCTTTAATTTTATCCTATTAGTTCTGGCTCCTTCACTTCCCCAGCTTCGTTTCCTCCTTAAACAAAGATAAAACAATTTTCTTTTTTTTTTTTAAAGGAACTGGCAAAGCTTAACTAGAACATACTCTCAAATATTCCTCATCTTACGTAAATACAATATATTGTAGAATGGCCTTTGTAAATTATGTGAAGTATAAGTACATGATTTATTAGTCAATTTTTTTATAGGGATGGAACATTCTATAAAGTTTAAATTTGGGGACTAAAAAGCAACACTTCAAAACTGTGTGAAGCAATAGCAGCTTTCTGAAGGAATGATGTACACTTTGAGAACTGTTGTCTTTTTTGTCTGTTCTATGCATGAGGTGTAGAGGGCATTGCATTTCTCATCTTTGTTGGGAAAAAGGTGAGAAATTCCTCAGAGCATTAAGAGAGCCCTTAAGGGAATTATTCATAAAGTTTGGAGTTACCTCTGGAAAAAGAGGCAACTGACATATCACTCATTTTACTTCAGAATGGTGGCCTCTGTGCTGTATGGAACCTGAGTAATGCAGTATGAAAACTGTTAAGAGAAACTGAAAATGTGATGTGTGCCCTGGAATATGTCATATAGATTTGCTTTCCATGTGGATAATTTTGAAAACAGAAGCCTCATTGCATCATCTTTCAATGACAAGGCAATAGGAGGAGAATAGTTTGAGGTCAAGTTCCAGCTTTTGTAATAGCAAAGATACACAATCTTTACCTCCATAAAATAAACTGTAAAATGAAACAATAATAAATCTTGTTTTCATTATTATAATTATCAGGTAAGGAATAAGGATTAGATGGGAATGGCAGAATATTGATAATTGTTGAAGCTGACTGATGAATACTTGGTTTTCATTATACCATTTTTGGTTGTTTGTATATAGTTGAAATCTTTCTTTTCTTTTCTTTTCTTTTCTTTTTTTTCCTTCCTTCCTTCCTCTCTTCTTTCCTCTCTTCTTTCCTTTCTCTCTCTTTCTCCTTCCTTCCTTCCTTCCTTTTCTCTTTCTTTTCTTTTCTTTTCTTTTCTTTTCTTTCTGAGATAGGGTCTCACTCTATTGCCCAGGCTGGAGTAGAGTGGCATGATCTTGGCTCACTGCAACGTCTGCCTCCCAGGCTCCCAGGGGAAGCGATTCTCCCACCTCAGCCTCCTGGGTAGCTGGAACCACAGGCTCAGTTCGTGCCACCACATCCTGCTAAATTTTTGTATTTTTGGTAGAGACAGGGTTTCACTATGTTGACCAGGCTGGTCTCAAACTCCTGACCTCAAGTGATCCGCCCACCTTGACCTCCCAAAATGCTGGGATTACAGGGATGAACCACCATGCTTGGTCTAGAATTTTTTAAATAAAACAGTTTTTATGAAAGAGTCAAACATCAGCTGTATAAGAAGTTGAGTATAAGGAACTAAACGTGGCTAAAAGGAGTCCAGTAGATGATCAAAGTTAGATGCTAGGTGATGGTGAATTGATGTGTGGAAATAGTGGAGGAGGTAGTAAGAAATGAATGGAATTGTGATACATTGGGAAGTTAGAGCCAATGTTATTTCAAAATGAAGTCTATGTAATGTGACTGAAAGAGAAACTTTGACTCTCCATCTATACTTTTCTTTTAATTTTTTGTACTTAAAGTTGAACTTATTAGTTTAGCAATATTTTCTCTCAAACTGTAGTATTTCCTATAACCTACGGCTAGAGGAATGAGCTTTTACAAAAAGACATTTAAGCCTACCTTAAAGACTGAAAATGGTTCACCAGTGTTGGAGTTGCTCAACTTCAAGTGAGAAAAGTGACCTTTTAATACAAACTGGCTCTGCTGCTGTCTTTAGGATTGTTGTGATCACCTTTAGATAATTATTAAGTATTATATTTTACTTCACTGTTTCTAAGGATTTATAAACGTTTGATAGACTAATTGATATATTTATTTGCTATAATTCAAGATAATAGAACTTCAATTTCAAATAGTTATAATTGTGACCTTAATAACTTTGAACAGTTTAGTAAATGTGGAGGAGAAAACTGGGAGCCTGCTGTGGCTATTTTCCCCAAGATGAGTGGGCATAAGTTCAGTGTGTGATATGTAAAAGGGCTTTAAGAACTCCAGTTTCACCTGAAGAGCTTAGCCTGTAGTTTGGGATTCAGTAGAAGTGGAGATATTAGACAATTCTTGAATTAAGTTGGACTTGCAGTTCAGTGATTTTTGCCATAAAATACTGGAAGAAGGATAATGGTCAGTGGCTAGGGTACTGATAAATAGAAGCAAGCTTTGTTTGGATAAATGCTACTGGTTTATTTGAATTTTAAAGGTAGGGCTCCAATTTATGCATGAATTATGTAAACAAACGTTCAAGTATTAAGTCAACTCCTTAGTGAGGCATTCATTCCACCCTGTTTCTCAAAAATCATTATATTTTATTTTATTGATAGAATGTTCCATAGTTCGCTATTATTGCACATTTATAGCATGTACCATAAGTTGCAATTTGCAATTATTTTCTTATTGTATGTCTCTTTCTCTTAGATATAAGCCCAAAAGAGAAAAGCCTTACTCACTGTGTTAGTCTGTTCTTACACTGCTGTGAAGAAATACTCAAGACTGGGTATTTTATAAAGGAAAGAGCCTTAATTGACTCACAGTTCCACATTGCTGGGAAGGCCTCAGGAAACCTAGTCATGGTGGAAAGCAAAGGAGAAGCAAGCACCTTCTCCATAGGGTGGCAGGACAGAGTAAGTACAAGCAAGGGAAATGCCAGACACTCACAAAATTATCAGATCTCCTGAGGCTCACTCATTATCAGAAGAACAGCATAGGGGAAACTGCCACCATTTTCCAATCACCTTCACCTGGTCCCACCCTTGACATGTGGGGATTATAAGGATTACAATTCAAGATGAGATATTGGATGGGGACACAGTCAAACCATATCGTTCACCTTCTTTATACTTATATCACAGTCATGTAGAAAAATGGTGCAGAGTAAGTATTCTATAAATAATCACTGAAGTAATAGTGATTGGTGATTCGAACCTAGACCCTAGTGGGCAGAAAAGGGTTAGCAGCAGGGAAGTTATGCATGTTTTCCCTTTACTAGCACACACAGGGATAAAAAAAAATTCTCACTGGTCAATTATCCTTGAAAACATGCTATTGATAGACCTCTTGACACACAAATGTAATTTGCTTGTGAGAGAACATGTATCTATGAATTTCTTTTACCAAGATGTACTTGTTCTATCAAGTTTTACTTATGCTATACAGTCCTGGAATCTGTACTTATGGGACATAGCTTTGTGAAATATTTCATATAAATCTCAAAGTATTGGAGAGAGATGTTTCAAGACCAAAATAGCTTCCTTTTATGTAAGCAATATGGCTATATATGTTACTTAGAAAACTAATATGCTACTTCTGAGTCAGAGAGCATCCTAATGTGGAAAGAAAAACCTGGGAGTGCATCACTGGCAATCCTGCATCTCTCTCTGCTTTGCCCATGCCTCATGATTATACTTGAAATACTTGGAATTACTGGATAAGGTCCCTGGTTCTTCTGAGTCTAATTTAAAAGTCAATTTCTGTTATCTTTCTTAGGGAGGTAGTCAATATAGTAAAAGTAATGGAAAGCTGTTAATCTGAGGCTGTTATAAATATAGTACACATGAAGTTTAGGGGATGGCTGGGCTAAATTTGCTGGTTCAAGATGGAACCTTCATGTGAGAGGGCCTCAGAAATCTCGTAATAGTCATTTAAAATAATTCCTGCACATCTATTCTTGTAGAGTCCAATTGAATTTCAAAATACTATTCAGATAGCTTTATAATTATATTTTAAATTGGGGATTGTTGAATTCAAACTTATGTAATTATTTGACATCAAAAGCAAAGAGAGCAGGTAATAAACTCATGAATGGAAATATCTTATGTAAGCAAGACTTCCACTCTTTTTAGGAAAACAAACTTACACATTTTGCAGCATTAAATTTCACACCTGAAGCACAGAACTGTATACTCTCATAGTACATATTTGTCTTCAAATAAATGATTTGCCCTAAGCCTTCCTTGGTAGATGATAACTTAGCTGGTAGCTACTGTTCTCAGCAGCCAACAGAGGCCAGATAGAAGAGCTGCCACAGAGGATTCACCTGTAAGGATTTTTCCACGTGGCCTTGCATTCAGGGTTCAGATTGTAGCTTTAGTGACACAACCACAATGTGAAAGCTCAAGAGTGTTTAGTACTTACAGATCCTGGGAGATACAAGGCATGCCCAGAGGCCACAGAGGGAGGTCAGGAATCACGTAGAAGAGAGAAGACATGTGGCAACTAGCAGTATGCATTGCGGAATAGGATGTAGGTCACTTTAAGCTTATGGGCGAATGCCTATAAGGAGCCTTTAAAGGAAGCAACAGAAAAGTGGGGAGTCTACTAGGCAGAAGAAATGCCTCAGTTTGCTTATTTCAGTTAGTGTAATGTCCTCCAAATTCACTCATGTGTTCACAAGTGGCAAAATTTCCTTCTTTTAAAGGCTGAATGATATTCCATTGCATTTTTCTATATCCATTCATCCATCAGTGGACACTTTGCTTATTTCTGTATCTCAGCAATGGTGAATAGTGCTGCAATGAACATGGGAGTGCAGTTATCTCTTCAATATACTGATTTCATTTCCTTTGGGTAAATACCCATAAAGTGGAATTGCTGGGTCATATGGTGGTTCTATTTTTAATTTTTTGAGAAAACTCCATACCCTTTTCTATAATGGCTCTATCGATTTATATACCCACCAACAGCGCCCAGTTCTCTTTTCTCCACATGCTTGTCAATACTTGTTATTTTTCATCTTTTTCATCATAGCCACCCTCACAGGTATTAGGTGATACCTCATTGTGGTATTAATTGTGTTTTTCTGATTATTAGTGATATTGAGGAGCCTTTCATGTCTCTGTTGGTCATTTGTATGTCTTCTTTGGAAAAATGTCTGTTCAGGTCTTTTGCCCTTTTTTAAATCAAGTTATTTGCTTTTTGGCTCTCGAGTTGTATGAATTTCTTATTTATTTTGGATATTATTTCCTTGCCAGTTATATACTTGGGAAATATTTTCCATTCTGTGGGTTGCCTTTTCATTTTATTACTTGTTTCCTTTGCTGTGCAGAAATTTTTTAGTTTGATGTAGTCTCAGTTGTTTATTTTTTATTTTTCACTGGGCTTTTGATGACATATCCATGAAATCACTTCCAAGATTTATGTCATGGAGATTTTCTTCTATGCTTTCTTCTAGAAGTTTTATAGTTTCAGGTCTTACGTTTAAACCTTTAATTCTTTAATTCATTTTAAGTTGCCTTTTTTTTTTTATATGGTGTGAGATAAATATCTAATTTATCCCTTTTTTTCTTTTTTCTTTTTTTTTTTTTTTTAGTATGGACATCCATTTTTTCCAAAACCGTTAAAAAAATCCTTTACCCATTGTGTATTCCTGGTGCCTTTCTTGAGAATTAGTTGACTCTAAATGTGTAGGTTTATCTTAAGACTTTGTATCCTATTCTATTGGTCTATGTGTTTTTATGCCAATGTCATAATGTTTGATTGCTATAGCTTTGTAATATAATTTTAAATCAGTACATGTAATGCTTTCAGCTTTGTTTGTTCTTCTTAAGATTGCTTCAGCTATTTGGAGTCTTTTATAGTTCCATATACAGTTTAGAATTTTTTTCTATTTCTTGAAAATTTCCATTAGGATTTTGATAGGGATTGCAACAAATTTGTAGATTACTTTGGTTAGTATTGCTATTTTGACAATATTAATTCTTCCAATCCATGAATGGGATATTTTTCTCTTTTGTTATGTCAGGGTTTTGCTCTCACGTGTACACACTCAGGCTGGAGTGCAGTTCAGCAATCATATTTTTCTATTTATTTGTGTCTTCCTTAATTTCTTTCACCACTGTTTTCTAGTTTTCAGTGTACAGATCTTTCACCTCATTGGTCAAACTTATTCCTAAGTACCTCAGTTTTTAAAATGCTATTGTAGAGCTGCACATGATGGCTTGTTTCTGTAATTCTGCCTAGTAGGGAGGCTGAGACTGGAGGATTGCTTCAGGCCAGGAGTTTGAGACCAGTCAGAGTAATGTAGTAAGACTCCATCTCAAAAAAATATGTATTTTTTAAATTAGCAGGGTATGGTTGCCCATGCCTGTAATCCCAGCTGTTTGGAAGGCGAGGCGGGAGGATCTCTTGAGCCCAGGAGATGGAGGCTGCAGTGAGCTATGATTGTGCCTCTGTGCCCCAGCCTGGTCAACAGTGCTAGACCCATCTCTAGTATATATCTCATATATATATATATGTTATTATATATATCTTAATTTTTTGCTTTTTAGTGCATAGAAAAGCAATTGATTTTTGTAAAATTAATGAATTGACTTTTGTAGTTTGATTTTGTATCCTGCAAATTTACTGAATTTTTAAAATGGTTTTAACAGTTTTTGGTGGAGTATTTAAGGTTTTATATACATAAGATCATGTTATCTGGAAACATAGTTTAACTTCAACCTTTCTGATTTGGATGACTTTTTTTTTTTTTTCTCATACCTAATTTCGATGGCTAGGATTTACAGTACTATACTGAGTAAAAGTGGTGACAGTGGGCACTCCTTTCTTTCTCATGATCTTAGAGGAAAAGAGTTCAGCTTTTCACCACTGCATATGAAGTTAGCTGTGGACTTTTCATATATGTCTTTTATTATGTTAAGGTATAGCTTAATAACTTAGTTGACTTCTATAATTTGTTGACAGTTTTTTTAATCATGAAATGACATTGAATATTGTTAAATGATTTTCTGCCTCTATTGAGATGATATGATTTTTATGTTTTATTCTGTTAATGTAGTATATCACATTTATTGATTTTTACATGTTGAACCATCTTTGCATTATAGGAATAAATCCCACTGTATGATCTTTCTAACGTGCTGTTGAATTTGATTTGCTAATATCTTGTTGAAGGTTTTTGCATCTATGTTCATTGGGAAAATTAGCCTGTCAGTTTCTTTTCTTGTAATGTCCTTGTCTAACTTTTGGTATAAGGTTAATACGGCTTTTAAAATGAGTTTGGAAGCATTTGCTTTGCTTTAATTTCTTGAAAGAGTTTGAGAAAATTTGGTATTAAATCTTTAATGTTTGATAGAATTTATCAGTGAAGCCATCAGATACTGGACTTTACTTTGGTGGGAGATATTGTTTTTATTACAAATTCAATCTCCTTGCTTATTATTGGTCTATTCAGATTTTTTATTTCTTCATGGTTCAGTTTTGGTAGGTTGTTTGTGTCTAGGAATTTATGCATTTATTCTAAATTGTCCAATCTGTTGGTTTATAATTATTCATAGTAGTCCCCTATAACCCTTTGTATTTCTGTGGTATCAGTTGTAATTTCTTCTATTTCACTTCTGATTTTGATTATTTCAGTCTTGTATCATTTTAATCTAGTTAAAATTTTGTCAGTTTTGTTCATCTTAAAAACTCTTAGTTTATTTCTCTTGCTGTCTATTGTCTCTATTTTATTTATTTCTGCTCTAATCATTCTTATTTCCTTTTTTTTTACTACCTTTGGGCTAAGTTTGCTATTCTTTTTCGAGTTCATTGAAGTGTAAAGTGAAATTGCTTACTTAAGAATTTTCTTTTTTGTCACAGAGATGCTTATTGCTATGCACTTCCCTCTTGGAACTGCTTTTGCTACAACACATGAACTTTGGTATATTGTGTTTCCATTTCTACCTGTCTCAATACAGTTTTTGACTTGTTTTTACTGTTTGATCCATTGGTTGTTCAGGTGTAGGTTGTTTAATTTTCCATATATTTGTAAGTTTTCCTTACGTTATTGATTTTTAGCTTAATGCCATTGTGGTCAAAAGAGACACTTGACATAATTTTGATTTTCCTAAATTCATGTAGGATTGTCTTATGGCCTAATATATAATCTATTCTGGAGAATGTTTCCTGAATGCTTGAGAGGAATGTATGTTCTGCTGCTACTATTGAAAGAAACATTCTGTATATGCCTGTTAAATTCATTTGGTCTAAAGTGTATTTCAAGTTAAATGTTTCCTTATTGATTTTCTGTCTCAACGATCTATCTATTATTGAAAGTAGGGTATTAAAATCCCCTACTATTATTGCATTGATATTTCTTTCTTCATTTCTGTTCATATTTGCTTTATATATTTAGGTGACTCAATATTGGATGCATAGACATATTTATAATTGTTATATCCTTTTGGTAAATTTACCCCTTTAACATTACATAATGACCTTCTGTGTCTCCAGTTTTGAAGTAGTCTATTTTGTCTAACGTAAGTATAGACATCATTGCCTTTTTTTGGTTTTCATTTGAAATACCATTTTCCATTCCTTCACTTTCAGTCTATGCAAAGCTAAAGTGAGTCTTGCAGGCAGCATATATTTGGGATAATTTTCTGTAATGAGTATATTATCTTATAATTAGGAAATATACTTTTAAAAATATGTAGGAATGTTACATTAATATGTACACTATGTATTGTAGAAATTTCCATCCTATCATCTTAATCAGAAAATGAGTTATCAACTAAATGAAGTACAGAGAAATACATACTCATATTATCACAATGATCTCATAATAGGTACTTTTTGCAGTGGGACAAAGTAAGGGTCATAAATTTTAACTTTAAAAGAAGCTATTGAATTGTACTCAGAATAACCACTAGTACTGTTATAAAACAACATGAAAGTATGTTGAGTCTGGCATCTTTGAAAAATGGTTTATTAGCAATAAAACAACAGATCGATGGAGGAAACAAGCATATGCCCATAGGCAGCAAGGTTAAGCCAAATGCATAAATCCTTATGAAGACTTAACAGAGAGTAATAGAAAAGGGCTGAGGGAAAATAAATATAATAGATGAGACTGGCATGATATGTCTCAAGTCTATTGCAATATAGTACACGAAGAATGGAAAAAGAGAGCCAAGTGAGAAAGAAAATTAAAACCAGACAAAGGAAGAAGACAGAAAGAAGAAATAAGTTGGTAAACAGTTACAGAATCTTAAAAACAGAGTTCACACCCTTCTGGGATTTACTTCTACAACATTTTCTGTAAGTGGCTTTCCCACCTCTTCATTAATGATTCCAGTGACAAAGATCTCACCAGTCAAAGGCAGCCCTTTCCATACATGAATGGTTATTATTTCATGAGCTTTCCATATTATCTTTGGTAATTTAAAACATCTTGTAAATTTTACCCACAGGTTCTTATTCTCCAGTAAGTTAAATAGAATACATGTAAGTATTATTTTCACCTGTCGCTCTCCTAAGAAGTAAATAAAACAAATATTGATCTTTCACTTTTTTATAAATTTCCCTCTCACTTAAGTAGTTCTTATATATACTTTTGAAGTGCTCCACTAAAGTGGGCTCCACCTTTAGTGGTGCCACTGATTTAGTGAGGTGCCCCTCTGTCCTTTTCCATTTACATGTTCTCGGGTTTATCAAAGTATTTCTGAAAATGCAGTTCATTGTCATGAGCTAAAAAATTCCACCTATGGTTTTAGCAACTTGAGGTTGAAAGGTACTATAATTTCACCCAATCCTTATGGTACATTTTTTATGATATTGTAGTCATAAGTTTGTTAGCATTTTTGACAGCCATATAACATATTTTACTTATATGTTTTCTGACATTTAGCATTTCTAATTAAGTCTTTTCACACTTGTGTAGTTAATGTTTTAGTTTTGTGATGACCATACACTTCCTTTTTATTGATTTGGTCTTCTGTTCTACATGTGAGAATTTTGTGGCTCCTCATTCTATTTTTCAAGAAAGTTGCCTCCTATATATTTAAGCTTTTATATTAATTTATCCTTTGGTACATATGTGTTCTCTGCATTCAAATAACTGACAGATAAATCTTTTGATAGCAAGAAATAATAACAATGCTCTGTAACAGTCATTAGCTTTCGCCATTGATGAGGTGACTTTCGTGTATATATCCCTGACCACACCTAGTAAATAGGTTAAGCTTGTCATCTTCTCTACAGGAATAATTTGAGATTGTTTGAAATTATTTCCTGAGTTTTAGAGTTGCTACATTTACTACACATCTTGACTCCTTATACTACTGTTTATTTTAATAGAGGAAATGAGGCTAGTATCTTATGACTTGTTTTGGTGAATTCATGTTGGTTCCCATTTATCAAGATTTATCTTTCTAAAACTTCTATTACCTTTCATTTGAAGATGTGTTTCATACATCTCTGAGGATGGTACATAAATCTCAATTTCCTCTGCTTTTAAAAAAATTAAGATTACTGTTGAAGGCCATTATTTTTACAGTTACCTTATGCTTCAAGTCTGTTAGTAGTAATGACTATTATTTATAAAAGGTATACTCTTTAATTCTCAAAATAATCCTTTGCAATAGGACATTTTCTTCTTTTCTCCTTCAAATTTTGTTGTATGAACATGGAGATAATCTTAGAAAATGTGCTTGGAAAAAGTCACCCAGTAAATAAGTAGGACTCATTAAAAAGTTTCACCTGGTCCTTCGATCCCAGATTTAGGCAATTTTTCACCTTGCAATAGCTATCAATTGTAATTGGATGGCCTTATTTATAAGTTTCTAAAGAATCTGGAAAAGTACAAATAGTATTTTTACTTATAATGAACTTCAGGTTTTTAGATCTTTTATCTGAAGACTGCTTCCCTGAAAAAAAAAAAAAAAAAAAGTAAAAATGGAGATTAGGTATTATTTTATAATATTATTTTTACTTGTTAGACCTGATCTTAGGATTATTCTTTTGAGATCTGTGCCTCAAACATAATTATAAATGTCCTTTTTTTATGTTTAGTGCTTTCTACATGTCTTTTACTAATAGATTTTTAAAAATATGGTATAATTTGTATTGATTTTTGTTCCTATGTATCTGTTGTCAGGCCATTATTCAATAAATGGCACTTTTTTTATTCTTTGAACTAGTAATTCAACCTCTTAAAATATATCCTAAGTACATATTTGTGCCTTCATATTAAGAAGAAATCGGAATGTTACTGCAGTATTGGTCATTATACTGTCCATCAACGTAGGAGTGAAAAAATACTATGCAGCTATTAGAAAGAATAATATTGATCTGTGTATTAGTCCATGTTCATGCTGCTACAAGGACAAACCCAAGACTGGGTAATTTATAAAGAAAATAGGTTTAATTTACTCACAATTCCACATAGCTTGGGAGGCCTCAGGAAACTTACATTCATGGCATAAGAGGAAGCGAACATATCCTTCTTCACATGGTGGCAGGAAGAAGTGCCAAGTGAAGTGGGGAAAAGCACATCATAAAACCATCTGATCTCATGAGAACTCACTCGCTATTACAAAAACAGCATGGGGGGACCACCCCCATGACCTCTCACCAGGTCCCTCCCATGACACGTGGGGATTATGGAATAATAATTCAAATGAGATTTGAGAGGGAACACAGAGCCAAACCACATCATTCCACCCCAGACCCTGCCAAATCTCAGGTCCTCACATTTCAAAACACAATCAGACTTTCCAACAGTCCCCCAAAATCTTAGCTCATTCCAGCATTAACCCAAAAGTTCAAATCCAAAGTCGCATCTGAGACAAGGCAAGTCCCTTCTGCCTATGAGCCTGTAAAATTGAAATCATATTAGTTACTTCCTGTATACAATGAGGGTACAGGCATTGGGTAAATACACCCACTACAAATGGGATAAATTAGCCAAAACAAAGGGACTACAGGCCCCATGCAAGTCCAGAATCCAACAGGGCAGTCACCAAACCTTAAAGTTCCAAAATGATCTCTTTTGACTCCACATCTCAGATCCAGGTTACACTGATGCAAGAGGTAGACTCACATGGTTTTGGGCAGCTCTGTTCTTGTGGCTTTGCAGGGTATAGCCCCACTCCTGGCTGCTTTCACAGGCTGATATTGAGTGTCTGTAGCCTTTTCTGGTGCACAGTATAAGCTATTGGTGGATCCACAATTCTGGGGTCTGGAGGATGGTGGTCCTCCTCTGACAGCTCCACTAGGAAGTGCACCAATTGGGACGCTGTGTAGGAGCTTCAACCTATTTTCCTTTTGTACTGCTGTAGTAGAGGTTCTCCATGAGGGCCCTGCCCCTGCAGCAAATCTCTGCCTGGACATACAGGTGTTTCCATACATCCTCTGAAATCTAGGCAGAGGTCCCCAAACCTCAGTTCTTGCCTTCTGCACACCCCGTGGCCCAACACCACATAGGAGCTGCAAGGGTTGGGGCTTCCACTCTCTGAAACAAAAGCCTGAGCTGTACCTTGGCGCCTTTTAGCCGGAGCTAGAGTGCCTGGGACTCAGGGTACCAAGTCCCAAGGCTGCAAATAGCAGGTGGGCCCTGGACTGGGCCCAGGAAAACTTTTTTCTCTCCCCCATGATTCTATTACTGCCAACCAGGTCCATCCCATGAAATGTGGAAATTATGGGATTATAATTCAAGATGAGATTTGGGTGGAGACACAGAGACAAACTCTATCAATTTGTGTATGTGAAAATAGGAGTATATCTCTAAAATAAATTAGTAAGTAAAGGAAGTAGAATAATATTATGACAGTAGCTAACTTTTGTAGATTTTTTTAACCATGTGGCATGGTTCTAAGTACTTCATATGAATTTATGAATTTCATCTTCACAACTGCCCCTGAAGGAGATATTATTATCATCTATATTTTTACACATAATGAAACTGAATCACAGATAAATTACATAATTTTCTGATGGCTGCATAGCTAGCAAGTGGCAGAGTTTGGATATCTATCCAAGATAACCGTATTGGTCTGAGTCAGTACTTACAATCATGTACATATTGCCCACAAACAGCTAATGAATGATGCATTTGATGAACTTTTATTCATGAAAACATAAAGTGTCAAATATTTATTTGTATATATATATACATGTATAAACACATACACTTTTTTTCTTATAAGAAAACACGGGAAACTTGTTAAACTCTGGAGTTGAATCTGACAATCTAGAAAATCACTGAGATTTATTTTTCCAGTTTGAAAAAAACGAGAGACTCAATTTTATAATGTTTGAATATTTTACTATGTTTATTAAGTCATTTCAGTAATAAAGGAGAATTTGAAAACATTGCTCTAAAAATTTCAATGTTTGTAGTAACTAATGTGTAAAAATTGAGAATACTTCCTGATGAAACAGATCTCTACAAGCTTCTTATGGAATCTAGCT
This sequence comes from Theropithecus gelada, assembly GCF_003255815.1. Classification (NCBI taxonomy): domain Eukaryota; kingdom Metazoa; phylum Chordata; class Mammalia; order Primates; family Cercopithecidae; genus Theropithecus; species Theropithecus gelada. Next base: position 38,845,415 of record NC_037683.1, on the reverse strand, counting down.
TATGTTTCTTTAGAATGTTTATTAGTAGTTTTCTTATAATCACAGATGCATATGTGAATGTCTCTGGCTATTCTTAATCAAAGTCTAAAAGTTAAATATTCACTTTTTCCAAAGTCTTTACTTACACTTCACTAACCAAAAAAAGTATTTGCTTTTTTTTTTTCCAAAATTGAATAATAAGAATTTTCCATTTGTTCGTTTAGCTACTTTTCCTTAGGATAATAAATTGTAAAAATAAAAAGTGAAGAAATTATGAGGTATTCTTCTTAAATAGAATACTTTGAGGTATTTAGAATTTTCACAAATCATCATACAATTTCAGTTTTTAACTGATATTAAGAATACATCACACATTTTCCCATTTTATCAGATTTTCTAAAGAGCAAGCTTTTAGTGATCTTACTCTTGTCTCTCTCATCTTTCTGCTTTAATCATATTCTCCTCATGTATGTATGATTAGAGGATTATTAATTTCCTTACAAGTTTATAGCATCTTTATATTCAGGTACCCTGCCTCACTCCTTAAAACTCCATTTTCTTTAACTAAGACATTGTCTTTCTATTCTATTTTCTGTGTCTCATTTCATCAAGTCACGGTGATAATCAGATTAATAAGTTATACATATGTATGTATATACATATACAAATTAGAATGCTGTATATCATTTCTAGTGTTTGCAAAGGTACAGTGAATAGATGTGCATTGCTAATGGAAATGAAAATAGGTAAAAATTTTGGAGTGTGATTTTTGTGAGATAATCTGTCATCAATGAGTTAATAGTCTCCTTCTTATATTTCTTGAGAGAAATTCTGTTCCCAGTCTCAAGACCGTCATTTTACTACTTTAACAAATGGGTCATAAATCTGAATCACATTCTTCCACACAAACCAATTCATCTTTTTCCTTTTCCAAGTTTCTGGAATTGGAAGAAGTATTAAAAGAGTCATTGATTCTCAATTCTTCCAGTTTTTTTGAAAAGTTGTTTTATCATCTTGCTCTCCATAGGTGAAGCAGATCCTGAAAAACCAGAAAACTTACCTAAGTTTGGAAACAAGGCTTGGTATTGGGAAGTAGGACTTACTAGTTGATTGTACCATACATAAAGTAAAGAGCTATTATCACAACATAGACAGCATTTGAATTCCAACTGTTGAGCAATTTCAGAGAAACTAAATTTCACTGGATTGCTAAATTATCCCTGGATACACTAAATTATCCATGTTGACAAAAGCCATCATATTAAAGTAGACCAATTTGAAGAAAATACATCATTAACTGGAAAACCAGGGGAGAAAATAGTCTTCCTAGGGCCAAATCAGTCAATACATGTTCATTCACCACAGTTGTTTCATGTTATTTCTTCAATATTTTAGAAAACGCAGAAGTTAATTAAATATGCAAATGATTAAGTTTTAATTGGATATATATATACACTATAAGTATAAATTTGCCTATATATATCTCTCTCTCTAACATATCAGTATTTCTATGCCTGTGTCCTAACCATTTAGCAAACTGCATCTAGTTTACTCCTAATATGATTTTAGTGAGTCTTATCTATTTCTCCAATCTTCACAAATCCCCAAATTCCAGAACACCTTCTTGTATTGTTACAGTTAAACCTTAAAATACAGCATGAATATGACTATCAAGATTATTTAATATAATATGAACAGACCAAGATAGTGCCCTACAGAAAAAATATTTCCTGTTCTCCAAAATAATGACTTTCTTAGGCATGGTCGCAGGCCATGAATAAATAACTACTAGAAATAGTTTCAAACCCATCTTAATCCATCAGAGATAGATACTATGCTCTTGGCAGTCAGTCAGCAGCAAACACTCCAGAAACAAAGTTTCTACAACTGAAAGCCATCCGGGTTTAGAATATGTGATTCTCAAAATCCACTAATGCCTGAGCTTCTTCCTACTTCCAATCCTATGTAAGATCACTGTGTGCATTATTTGGAGATACTCACTTTGCAAAGGCTACTCTTTCTTGCTGAACAAGCAACAAATTCAGGTTTTCTTTGTTTCAGATATTTGAAACAAAGAAAGATGGTTTCTTTCTCTAACATTTCTATTACAAATAAGGTCTAAATAAGAATAGTTTGTAGCAACGTAAGCTATACGCATTTTCTTTAAGTAGAAAAGGTAGAAATTAGTAAGACATTTTAACTAATGCTTATTTGTGGGAAATATAAAAATTAGAAAAATATGTTAGAACTAAATGATAAAAATAATATTAAAAACTTGTACACAAGTAGATACTAGAGGTGATGAATAGCCATCAAATACAGATCAGCAAAAATAAAGATTAAAAGTTAACGAGAATTCAGGAAAGTAAAAATATATGTAAATAATAAAATATGAAAAAGTAGCAATGAAAATAGAAGAAAATATTAAAAATGCAAGCTAAGAAATAATATAGAGTAGAAAAAAGACAGAGAATATAGACAAACTTGTAGACATATTGAACAGGAAAACCAGATGATAAAAACAACAAATATTAATCATGAAAATGGAGTCCTCTATAAAAAATGATGAAGGGGTATTTTGAATAACTTTATGCCAATGCATTTAAAATGTGGCTAAAGTCAGTTAAAGAGACTAGGCCTAAGGAATCTCTGAGCAGACAAAGCCAATTAGATCTCATAAATCACTTTAACCTTGCTTGTTTGCAAACATGAATAATACTTAACTGGAATTATTTATTTAAAATGCCTATATTAAATGACCTATGGATAACCAATTAGAAGCTGCCTACTAACTTACATGACTAGAGCTTTTACATCAAGTTAAATCACATAAGGCTACTTGTACAACTATAACTAATCAAATATTTTCTTTGTTTTTCTTCTGTGTTTGTCCTATAAAAAGCCTTCCCTTCATGTTCCATTGATGGAGAACTCAGACCTCTTCAAATTTGGAGGCATGTGACTCATTAATCACTATTTACTCAAATAAACTCTTTAACATTTATTGTGCCCCAGTTTACTTTTTAACAATGTAGAGTAAAAGACAAATTTAATCAAATTGATGTAATAAAAATAGAAGGCCTTTAAAATATATTACAATTAAATAAATATAATGTTGTATTTTTATATAAGCCTCCAAAATGTTAAATAATTGTAAAATATCACCTACATTGTTTTAACAGGTAATAGTTTATAAATCTAATAAAATTTGATAAATTAAGGTAGAGTAGCATAAAAAATTAAATTTGTGAGTAAATAAAATGCTAATGCACATAATCTATTAATGTATATAAAGAATATATTCTAGCAGAATATATTATATTCCAATAGAATTTATCCTAGAAATGCAAGGTATGCTTAATATTAGAAAGCTGTTAATATAATTCACTACATTAACAAATTAAAGGTGATAGCTCGGTATTATCTTAATATAGATGCAGGGAAAAGTCAAAATTTAGTACCAATTGTTTCCTTATAATCATTATCATTATAATCATAACTCTTTGAAAACTTAGAAACAATGAACCTTCCTGACTTTATGAAAGGAATTTTTCAAACACGTAGAGAAAATATGGCTCTGAGTTGTGACATGATAGTTCTCCTTGCTGTTAGAAGAAATGGATGACTGCCATTACCACTATTAAACTTTATAATAGTAGAACAAATTTTACTATGATAATGAAAAAAATTTCATTATTTTTATCGAAATAACTACTATGAAGTTATTATATCATAGCAATAAAATAGAAAAGATAGAGAAGTAATTAGGGCTGAACTCAAGGACCAGTTGTAATTATTTGCAGTTGAGCCAATACTCTGCTTCTAAACTCCAAGACATTCTATGAAATATTAGGATTAATAAGAGTTAGGAAGGTTTCTGGGTGCAAGATTACTACTCCCAAATCAATAACATTCCTGTATTCCAAATATAAATTAGACAGTGAAATTAAAATATATCATCCATGAAAGCCAAAAATGATAATGTTCCTAGGGATAAATCTATCAGGCTGTGTAGAAGTTTTATAGAGGAAGCAATAATATTTACTGAAGGGCATAAAAAGACCTAAAGTAACGGAGAACTGTACCAGATTTATAAGAAAACATGTATGACTTGAAGTAACAAATAAAACCATAAACTATGAAGAAAAAGATTGATACATTTGACTACGTTAAAATTTGAAAATCATATAAAATAAGGTAATAAAATACTAAAGGCATTCGTAATACATAAGACAAATAAAAGACTGATGTTTAGAATACATGAATATTTTCTACAGATCAGTGTAAATAGAAACAAAAAAGAAAAAAAAAGTTCATAAAAAGGCCATTAGAAAGAAGAATTTTTAATGTCAAGAAATATATGTTAATATGCTTGAAGTCAATAATAAGCAAGATTGTGCAGACCAAAACAACAAGATACTATTTTACTTTCTTAAGACTGGAGAATTGTTAAAGGTCTGTTAATACAAAGTTTAGGTAAAAGGATCAGGGAGTTGCAAACTTGTATATGCTGGTGATGGACTGAAAAATTGGTATTGCCATGTAAGAGAGCAATTTGTTACTATTATGATATAACTTTGAAAATGAGCACACCTTACGATCTAGCATTTATCTTCTCTGTGTAATAGAATGTCGAATAAAAAAGTATTAAATACCCCACATTCTAAAGGCAATCATCAATACTTGAGATATTGGTAAGACATGAGTGAGCCAACCGTGTTCACCCCGAGTTGTCCACACCACGTCACTCCCTTCTCCAATGTTCTTGCCCAGGTCTCCAGAAAATAGAGTTAAAGGAAGGAGAGAGATCCTTCTAGGGAACTTGTGCATGATGATTTTGGGAAGAGCGAAGAAAATCTCTTAAACATGCACTCAGCATATTGTGAACTACTTTAAAAAAGGGAAACAGTCACTTTATTCTACAGTTAGGTGATTAGTTCCTCAGTCCTGTGGATAGGAGAAGTTAGAAAAATTTACAAATTTACAGAAATAAGGCAGGGGAGAAACAGAGGGAAAGCAAATTAAGAGAGACAAAGCAGGTCAGAAAAAGAGAATGAGAGTAGAGCCCGCTACACTCCCACGTTCCTTTTGGTGAGGAATAAGGTTTCTTGTGAGTCAAAAGGAAAACATAGGAAGTTGTGTCTGAACTATCCTAAGATACCCCACATTAGAGTTTTCTGCCCCAAGGAGTAAGAGAATTTCCAGGGGTAATGTTTCTTGGCTGTGCCTGGAGGTTAGATGGGTAAAAGACTTGAGTTTGATCTACAAAATACAAATCAAGAAATTACGAAATGATTCCTTGAAGGACACCATCAAACTTTCCCAAAAACATTCAGATTTGTCAGGCTGCCACACAGAAGAGTTGAAGGTCACTCAGCATAAGCCAGAGAGCAGCAACAAGCAATGGAGAGAGAAAATAAACCAAAAAAATGGATGATTAAATTAGAAACAAAACAAATAACAACAACCATAATAAAACACTTTGACTTTACTTCTTCATGTTCCTTATCTCAAAGCTCTGGAAATACAGAATGCAGGGTGATGTATCTCAGAGCCAGGCCTTGCCACCTACATTTTCTACTCCTAGCAGTCAATGTCCCAGCTCTAGCCTGGGTTAAGGGAGGAGAGGAGGTGAGATGTAAATGGAGGTTTCAATTAATGCTTTAAAACAAAAAGTTTATCTAAAATGAAAATGTTTAGAATTCATACAAGATATTATGAAGAAACTAGAAGGGGCGATTCAGCAGAATATTGATACAGAGAGTAACTACAAGAAAATGCAACTCTTTCATGTTTTATGTACATCTGAATTGAGACTGATGGTTAAACATGCACATGGAAGAACATTCCATGCTCATGGATAGGAACAATCAATATCATGAAAATGCCCATACTGCCCAAAGTAATTTATAGATTCAATGCCATCTCCATCAAGCTACCAATGACTTTCTTCACAGAACTGGAAAAAACTACGCTAAAGTTCATATGGAACCAAAAAAGAACACGCAGTGCCAAGACAATCCTAAGCCAAAAGAACAAAGCTGGAGGCATCACGCTACCTGATTTCAAACTATACTACAAGGCTACAGGAACCAAAATAGCATGGTACTGGTACAGAGATATAGACCAATGGAACAGAACAGAGCCCTAAGAAATAATACCACATATCTACAACCATCTGATCTTTGACAAACCTGACAAAAACAAGAAATGGGGAAAGGATTCCCTGTTTAATAAATGGTGCTGGGAAAACTGGCTAGCCATATGTAGAAAGCTGAAACTGGATCCCTTCCTTACACCTTATAAAAAAATTAATTCAAGATGGATTAAAGACTTAATGTTAGACCTAAAACCATAAAAACTCTATAAGAAAACCTTGTCAATACCATTCGGGACATAGTCATGGGCAAGGACTTCATGACTAAAACACCAAAAGCAAAGGCAACAAAAGCCAAAATTGATAAATGGGATCTAATTAAACTAAAGAGCTTCTGCACAGCAAAAGAAACTACCATCAGAGTGAACAGGCAACCTACAGAATGGGAAAATTTTTTTTTCAGTCTACTCATCTGACAAAGGGCTAATATCCAGAATCTACAAAAAACTCAAACAAATTTACAAGAAAAAACCAAACAACCCCATCAAAAAGTGGGCGAGGGATATGAACAGACACTTCTCAAAAGAAGACATTTATGCAGCCAACAGACACATGAAAAAATGCTCATCATCACTGGCCATCAGAGAAATGCAAATCAAAACCACCATGAGATACCATCTCATACCAATTAGAGTGGCAATCATTAAAAAGTCAGGAAACAACAGGTGCTGGAGAGGATGTGGAGAAATAGGAACACTTTTACACTGTTGGTAGGACTGTAAACTAGTTCAACCACTGTGGAAGACAGTGTGGTGATTCTTCAAGGATCTAGGACTAGAAATGCAATTTGACCCAGCCATGCCATTACTGGGTATTTACTCAAAGGATTATAAATCATGCTGCTATAAAGACACATGCACACATATGTTTATTGCAGCACTATTCACAATAGCAAAGACTTGGAACCAACTCGAATATCCATCAATGATAGACTAGATTAAGAAAATGTGGCACATGTACACCATGGAATACTATGCAGCCATAAAAATGGTGAGTTTATGTCCTTTATAGGGACATGGATGAAGCTGGAAACCATCATCCTTAGCAACTATCGCAAGGACAAAAAACCAAACACCGCATGTTCTCACTCATAGGTGGGAATTGAACAATGAGAACACTAGTACACAGGAAGGGGAACATCACACAGTGGGGCCTGTCATGGGGAGGGGGGGCGGGGGAGGGGGGGGAAGAGATAGCATTAGGAGATATACCTAATGTAAATGATGAGTTAATAGGTGCAGCACACAAAAATGGCACATGTATATATATGTAACAAACCTGCACATTGTGCACATGTACCCTAGAACATAAAATATAATAATAATAAAATACACATTTAAAAAGGCATGATGTAGGGATATTCATTGCAGTGTTGATATGGTGAAAATTGGAACAATGTATATGCTCATTAATTGGGATGTTAACATGGATTTGAGTCAACAAACATGGCCACTAAATTGTGTAAGACTGCATACAGTATAACATTTGAAACATCCATTTAAAAAGTATATAGTACTATGTTCTTAAGTAAATATATGCTTTTTTTCTGCTTGTTTAACGTGGTAGAGTCTCTCTCTGTCACCCGGACTGGAGTATAGTGGTGTGATCTTGGCTCACTACAACCTCCACCTGCCGGGTTCATGCAGTCCTCCCACCTTAGCCACCAGATTAGCTGGGACTACAGGTATGTGTCAGCAAGCTTGGCTAATTTTTATTTATTTATTTATTTTATTTTTATAGATGGAGTTTCAACATGCTGTCCAGCCTGGTCTCAAACTTCTGCGCTCAAGCAACCTGCCTGCCTTGGCCTCCCAAACTGCTGGGATTATAAGCGTAAGTCACCGTGCCCAGCTTACACATATGTATTAATACTGTATATGTGATAATATAAAATAGGCACAGGGAGGATATTTGTTACCAGTAGAATGGGGTAGGGGCAGTATTCATAGAAATGAAGAGTCTCAGCAATATATAATGTACTATTTCTTTCAAAAAAGAAAGATTTGATCCAAAGCTTTTGTAGTATTAACTTGATTTTTTAAGATAGTGAGTATCCTGTTATCTAGCATATTATTTTGTGTAATTAAATATTTAAAAATTTAAAATAAAAATAATACAAATACATTCTGAAATACTTTACTATAAAATTTAGTTGGAATTGTAATGTAGATAATGCAATTTTTTTAGACTTTTACTTTATTTTTAATCGACATAATATCGTACACATTTATTGGGTAATTTTGTGGTATTATATAAATACTTTGTGATGAGAAAAAATAACAAATCCATCACCTCAAATATTTATCATTTATTTGCAGTGAGAACATTAAGAATCCCTTCTATCTATAGTCATGCATTGCTTAACAATGGAGATACGTTCTGAGAAATGCGTTGTTAGGCAATTTTGCCATTGCATGTGCACCATAGAGGGTACTTAACAAACCTACTTGGTAGAGCTTACTACACACCTAGGCTATATGGTATAGCCTATTATTTTTAGGCTACAAACCTGTACATTATGTTACTATAGTGAATATTATAGGTAACTGTAACACAAATTGTAAGCATCTGTGTATCTAAATATAAAGGTATAGAAAAATACACTATTATAATCTTACAGGACCACTGTCCTATATGTGGTCTTTCATTGACTACAATATTCTTATGTGGTGCGTGACTGTATTTTGAAATACGCAATACGTGATTGTTAATTATATCACCCCATTGTGCAATGGAACACCAGTGCTTTACTACTCCTATCCAACTGTCACATTGTATCCATTGGCCAAATTATCCCATGTTTTCCTCCTTTCTAACCTCACTCACTTCTGGTAACCACTTTTCTGCTCTCTGCTTCTATGAAATCAATGCTTTTAGATTCCAAATATAAGTGAGATGATGTGGTATTTGTCTTTCTGTGTCTGGCTTACTTCACTTAATGTAATGTCCTCCAGGCTCATCCAAGTTGATACAAAGGACAGAATTTCATTCTTTTTTTTTTGTGGCCAAGTAGTATTCCATTGCTTATATATGACATTTTCCTTATCCATTCTTTTTTTGATGGATATTTAGGTCGATTTCATATTTTGGCTATTGCAAATAGTGCTGCAATAAACAGAATAGTGCAGATATCTCTTCTCCTTACTGATTTCATTTTCTTTGAATATATATCCAAAATGAGATTGCTGGATCATATGGTAGTTCTATTTTAATTTTTTATAGAAACTTTCATACTGTTTGCCATAATATCTGTACTAACTTACATTCCCACCAACAGTGGGCAAACTCTTCCCCTTTCTCCACATCCTTGCCATCACTTGTTACAGTTTGTCTTTTTGGTAGTGGTCATTCTAAAGAGAGTGAAGCGACATCTTATTGTGGTTTTGATTTGTATTTCCCTGGTGATTAGTGATGTTAAGCATTTTTTTTCATATGCCTGTTGACCATTTGTATGTCTTCTTTTGATAAATGTCCATTTAGATCTGTTGCCCATTTTTAATTGAATTATTTTTCTATTGAGATGTTTGAATTTTGTATATATATGAATATTTACCCTTGTCAGGTATCTAATTTGAAAATGTTTTCTATTTTGTAGATTTCTTTTCATTCTGATTGTTGTTTCCCTTGCTGTGCAGGTTTTTAGTTTGATTTAATCTGACTTGTCTATTTTTGCTCTTGTTGCCCATGCATTTTGAGGTCTTATTCATAAAAGCCTTATAAAGACCAATATCAGAATCATTTCTTATGTATCTTCTTGTAGTAATTTTATAGTTTCAAATCTTGTACTTAAATCTTTTTAATCCATTGTGAGTTGACTTTTGAATATGGTGAGAAATAGGGCCTATTTTTATTCTTCTTCATGTGGATATCTAATTTTTCCAGCATCATAATGAGAAGATTGTCCTTACTCCAACATGTACTTTTGATGACTTTTTCTAAAGTTAGTTTGTTGTACATGTATGGATATATTTCTGGGCTGTCTTTTCTGTTTTATTGATCTACGCGTCTGTTCATATGCCAGTTCCATGCTGTTTTGGTTACTAGAGCTTTGCAGTATATTTTTAAGTCAGGTACTGTGATGCCTCCAGCTTTATTCTTTTGCTCAAGATTGCTTTGGCTATTTGGGGTATTTTGTGGTTCCATACAAATTTTAAGATTGTTTTATCTCTTTCTGCAAAGAATGTTATTGGTATTCTGAAAGGGATGTCATTGAATCCTGTTATTCACTTTGGGTAGTATGGATATTTAAACAATAGTAATTCTTTTAATCCATAAACGCAAAGTATATTTCCATCTAATTGTGTACTTTTGAATTCATTTCATCAGTGTTTTTTTAAATTTATAGTATAGACAACTTTTATTTCTTTGGTTAAATTATTCCTAGGCATGTTTTTTAGATATATAAATGGACTAGTTTTTTTTTCAGATAGTTCACTGTAAGTATATAGAAAAAGTACTAATCTTGTGTGTTGATGTTGTATCCTGCAACTTTACTGAATTTGTTTACTAGTTATAACAGTTTTTTTTTTTGTTTGTTTGAGTGTTTAAAGCATTCTATATAGTAGGTCACATTGTCTTCAAATGGGCAGTTTGACTTTCTCTTTTCCTATTTGGATGCTTTTTAATTTTTTTCTCTTGTCTATAGTAGACATGGAGAAAGTGGGCATCCTTCTCTTATTTCAGATAGTAGAGAGAAAGCTTTCAAATTTCCCCATTCAGTATGCTGTTATTTGTGGCTTTGTCATTTATGTTTTTTGTTGTGTTAAGGTATGCACCTTCTATGTCTAGTTTTTTGAGAGTTTTTATCATGACAAGATATTAAATTCTGTCAAATGCCTCTTCTGCAGCTGTTGAAATGGTCCTATGATTTTTGTCCTTCAATTTTTTAATGTAGTGAATCACATTTATTGATTTGCATATGTTGAACTGTCCTTGCATCCCTGGGATAAATCTCAGAGATTCTTTCAATTGCTGAATCTGGTTTGTTGTGGAAACTCTCTATTATATTTTAGATGCAGTGTGTGTAGCCTTCACGCAGCTTCTTCAGGGACAAACAATGTCAGCGATAACTGTGGGTGTGTTGGTGACTTAGGTTACAGAAGTTTGTGGCCATGATGGTGGTAACAAAAGTTGTTAGAGTGCTTGGTAGCAAGGGATTTAGGGGCTCTTCTATTCATTTTTTTCCCCACAATGGAGAGACTTAGCAGAGGGGATCCTTCTTGATTTTGCATCTGACAGCCTATAAGCAACTTCAGTGGCACCAGGTTCCATGACCAAGGTGCTCAGAATAGCTGTGGAGCTGGGTTTCTGATCTCAAGGTGTCATAAACTTATTGTGGCACTTGGCGACAGGGCACATCACTGACCCAGCTCCCAAGAAAAAGGTATACTATAAAGGATTGGGACCCGGAAGTGGGGTATACATACCATTTGGGAATCAGAGCAACATGGTTCACTGGCAACTCAAGTTCCTGGTGATGAGGCATTGGCTAGTGGTGACTCTGGACTCTGAAACTTGACAGTATCCCAGACTCTGTGAAGCCAGGTTCAGCAGCAGCAAGGACCCCATAATGTTGGAGCACAACTGTGGTTTCATATTTGGGGAGCAGGGAACAGTATAGTGATGACTCCATTCTATGGGGTGGAGGTTACCTCAGCAACTTGTACTCTAATGGGCTACTCCAGCATCAGGGAAACATGGTACTAGAGTTGTTTGGCCTGTAGGCTGGGTGTTTCAGCCTAGCCACTGCTCTGTCTCCCTGGACATGTGATACCATTTCAGCTCAGCCATAGGATGTGCAACTGCTCAGCTTGGCCAAAGTATCCATTCTTCAGGTGGCTTTATGTGCTGCTTTAGTTTGGGCCAGGAGGATGTGATTGCTCTGAGCGGCCCAGGCACCATTTATCTGGGAAGCTGGGTGCCACTTCAGTTTAAGGACAGGGGTGCATAGCCACTCTGGGCAACAAAGTTACCTTTTCCAAAGAGGCAGGTTGCTGCTTCAACTTAGGCACTAAGGAGGTGATTGTGGCAGCTGTGGGACACCAGGGTACGATTTTCCCAGGAGAAAGGGGCATTCTTTCAGCTTTGGCACAGTGGGACAGGGTTCAGCAGCTACTGGGTTGGGTATATGGAGTAGCTTTGCCAAGGTACCATTTCCCCAGCATGGAGTGAGCAGCTTCAGCTTGGGCCTGAGAGAGTGACGCACAGCTCTGACTGGGAGGAATAGGTGGGGCACCTCCACTGCCTTTTGGCCCCATAAGGTAGAGTATAACAGCAGCTCCCAGCTTGGCTTGGGGATGTGGAGCCATTAAGCGAGGGTGGCTTGGCAGGAGCAGGGCTAAGCCTCAAGGATGACAGGGTGTGGCCACTTGCTCCCTGACCAAGACACACTCGAGTAGTAGTTGCATCTCCACAGTGGTGTAGTGTAGCTGCCTTGCAGGCCACAACAGCTAGGGTACAATGTTTGCTACTTCTCTTGGGGAGCACAGCTTTGTTGACTCCAGACAGCTCTCTCAGGTGTGCTTAGTGCATGCAAGGTGTTGATGAGGGCTGCTGGGGCCTTCTTGCTGATCTTTTCCCTAAAGGGAGAGGTTTCTCCTGGTTCCTATCTGATCCTGGGCTGGATGATGGGGTGATAGAGGTCGGGTGTTTCCTTCTGTTCTCGAAGTGACTTTCCTAAGTTTCTGTGCTCATCAGAGTTTCTGCTACCCCTTCGATGTACTTCTGTGCTCCCCTTAAGTTATCTTCACTAAAATGTAGTTGCTTATTTGTTTTGGCTGTTTTTGTATTGGAGATCAGGACCAAGGGCTTCTGGTGGACCATCTTACTGACATCACCCTCTATAGATTATATTAGTTCTTCACTTCCATGGGCAGAGAATCACTTTGAGGTACTTCAGATATTTTCTTGTCATTTGCATCTTCATGAGTCATTGAAAATCTTATTTCTTTGTATTTCCTTTGAGAGGGTTACGTGACATTTTACTTTCCCCAAGAAGTTCTTCATTAAAACAGAATCAAACAAACATGAATCACCTTTTGAAATTTATTTTTTATTCTAACCTGAAATAAAATTGAATATCTGAAAAAAGACAATTAGGGCCTCCTCTGTATACTCAACTAAGCTTATCTAATTTTGATTTGCTGTTTAGAGCAGGGACTTATTCCAAGCTTTTGAAGGTGGGGTCATTTTTAAAATATGTTTTCTTGTAAATAGTTGATGCACATCTTTAGACCGTAAGTCGATCTTTCAAGTCCTCCTTTCCTTGTAAAGCTCTGAGCATGTTTATTATTACTGAGTAGTGATTCACAGGAACGTAGGACCCAACGTCTATTTTCTTATGACTGTTACCAAAAATATCACATATGTGGCTAAATATCATATGAGATAAAATATTTTTCAAAGACCTTTGCCCTATACATTATACTTAAAAATATAAAATTCATCAGGCCAGTAAAATTTTCCCCGTTTGACATGAAGATTTTAAAAGTTAAATTATCTGTTTCTGACTCTTATAATATTCAGGGAGCAGTAGATACCCCTAACTGTATTTTACCAAAGCAAGACATCAACAACTGGCATGATACTTTATTTTGCGGAAAGCCAATGCCTTTACAAATGATTTCTACCAATATGAGAAGAAAATGGAGAAATAAGACATTAATCAAGGAGGTAATTTTCATTAGCACAGTTATTGCCTGTGTCATTATTGAATCATATGTGCCTATTTGTGTAAGTGTTTAAAATGATCTGCTCTACATTTATTTCTCTTGTGCCTACTTACTTTAGTTATTTCTAAATGTAAAGGAGATCCTTAACAGCTGTCAAGCAAGGCTTAAGAAAATTGTTTTGTTCATGTAATCATACTTAAATATATATTAGAAAAAAAAAATATATATATGCACACACAGAATTCTACATGTACATTATGGTCGCAAAACTTATCTGGGCTATATATTTATATTTGTTACGTATATGTATATTATACATTTCTGTTTAATTATCAGCAGTCTCCTGCTAGCATATAATTGCATTTTTTCACTCACATTTCTGGTTACACTTCACTTAAAATTATATTGAATTTTGCTATTTCTGGTTTTTATCTCTTATTCATCATCCCCCTGCTGTGGTTATGGGTGCTTGACAGTGAAAATAAGATTCTTAGGTTCATGGAATCTTTATTATACAAAATGTGCATTAATGTCATTTTTATCTACTAATAGTCTCCATAAGCAGGAAAAGCAATGAAAGGGAATGAAAATTATTATTTATTCACCAGCTTGGTAGGGCATGTCACTAATGAACCATGACTACAGATTGTCTGAACAAATTTCCAGGGTCAGGGAGGGTCCTATCTTTTGATTTTCTTGAAACTATGCATAATAAATATTTACATTTTCAATCCACATTTATTTTAGTAAATTAGAAATATGGTAGGCATCATATACAGCAGATATGATGCTTGATAAGTGAGAATGCTATTAAATTTCTTGTGATTCACTATAGCATTATACATTTTCTACTTGTTATGGAGTGGTAAATTTAGACTCTCTTAAATTCTTCCATATTTCAGTTATTAAATGGAGAAAAATGTCTTCATATAATTTAGATTCTTAGAACTTGAAATTAAATAAATATTGATTCAATGTGCCTGAGTTCATGCCAGTTGTGTGGAAGAGAGATATTAGTAAGACACTCAATATCATCAAGAATTCATTGTAGGCCGGGCGCGGTGGCTCACGCCTGTAATCCCAGCACTTTGGGAGGCCGAGACAGGCGGATCACGAGGTCAGGAGATCGAGACCATCCTGGCTAACACGGTGAAACCCCGTCTCTACCAAAAAATACAAAAAAAAAAACTAGCCGGGCGAGGTGGCGGCGCCTGTGGTCCCAGCTACTCGGGAGGCTGAGGCAGGAGAATGGCATAAACCCGGGAGGCGGAGCTTGCAGTGAGCTGAGATCTGGCCACTGCACTCCAGCCTGGGTGACAGAGCAAGACTCCATCTCAAAAAATAAAAAATAAAATAAAAAATAAAGAATTCATTGCAGAAGAAACAGCGTGTCAATGAATGTGTAGATTTTTTTTTTTTTTTTAAGACGGAGTCTCGCTCTGTTGCCCAGGCTGGAGTGCAGTGGCCAGATCTCAGCTCACTGCAAGCTCTGCCTCCTGGGTTCATGCCATTCTCCTGCCTCAGCCTTCCGAGTAGCTGGGATTACAGGCGCCCGCCACCTTGCCTGCCTAAATTTTTTTTTGTATTTTTAGTAGAGACGGGATTTCACCGTGTTAGCCAGGGTGGTCTCGATCTCCTGACCTCATGATCTGCCCGTCTTGGCCTCCCAAAGTGCTGGGATTACAGACTTGAGCCACCGCGCCCGGCCAGAATGTGTAGACTTTTTGAAAAAGTTTCTCTGATTACCCTGTCTTTATTGCTGAGATTACCACCAATTAACATATAGCAGCTAAAATTCCACTTGCTCTAAAAACTTTTTGTATTTATGTCATGTTGTGAGATTTTTCTAGTTAGCGGTCTGATACTTCTGTGGTGTGTTTGTGTGTGTCTGTGTGTGTGTGTCTATGTGTGTTGTGTGTGTGTTTATGTGCATGAGTTTGGTTATAGTGCTTTATAACAATTATCACATTTAGTCCATATGACAGTTCTAAAATCAACATATATGTGTTTTCTCTTTCCTCATTCTAAACCATAGCTTATTTGATGCCCATATAGTTCTGCTAAATTATTGCCATTGTACATTTAGATCTTAAAGTCACCTTGTTTCACTCACTAAATGAACATTTTCTTTGCTCAGGGTTTTACTCTCAATTACTGCTACTGTATTATCAGTGATATAGCCAAGAAGACCCATCCATCACCCCCAGTTCTGTTTCTTGACTTCCTTACTTCCAACAAACTTTTAAAAAATCTCCTATATTTAACATTCTGATAATTAACGCTAGACCTGTTCATATCCAGAACCATAACTATATCAGTCTGACCCCTTCCATTTGCCACTGACTCTAATTGGTCAACTCCAAGTTACTTTTTACCTAATTTAGACCTCCAATCCATCAATCCATCAAACTTTTCCACTATCCAGTCTCCATATGCTATCTTCATTTCTCTTTGTACACACTTAGGCTCATAACCCATTATTCAGTTTTTTGAAAGCAATCTCTTGGACTCCCTTTTTTTCCTCTCTCCCTTTACTCTCTCTCTCTCTGAGAACAGCCTAATTTGGGTTGTAATATTCTCAAGTATTTTATCTTGCAGCTATCCCTTATTTCTCTGAAACATTATTCTCCATTTCTACTGAGTTATCCCCATCAGTTTGTCAATACATGCCATGTAAAGCCAATAAAATAAAAAAATATATATACTGACCCCTCCATTCACACCCAGCCATTGCTCCACTTCTCTGCTTCTTTTCACAAAAATACTCCAAAAATGAGTTGTTTCTCTTTCTTTTCTCTATTTCCTTGCTACTTTTTCACTCTTCAACCTACTGCATCTCCCTCAAGTTTTCACATCTCTGCTACTACTGTTGAGGTCAGCAAGGATATCTCTTAGTGCCAAATTTAACTTTTTGTTCTGTGGTCCTTTACATGCCTCACCAGTACCCTTGCACACAAATAGCTGCTCCTTTCTTCTTGAAATACCTCCCTCCCCTTGCATACCTTTTGGTCCGTATGGTAAATTGACTCTTTTGATATGTGTTCCAATATTTTATATGTAATTTATTATTTGAAAATTACATATGCAGGGATTTTAGTAATGACCGTGGCAAAGTATAGAGATTGAAACATTCTTTTTGTGTAGCATGATTATAAAGCAAATCAATCTGGTGGTGACTTCTTGTCTTTACATTGTGGCCAAGGAAGTGTGATCCTGTAGCCAGCACTTGAGACAATGCTAATATTTTTCATCAGATGTATGACTATAACATGCAAAACTATTCCCTTGATAGGCAACCTCAGTTACCTTGCTCTGGGAGTAAATTTTATGGAACAAGCCCAACCACCAAATTTGTAAGCACCTAATTTCCTGTGTCTATATTCTCTTATTCTCTTATCTGCAACTAAATTCTGTATGATGCAATTTCTGTAACATTCTCTTGTTCTGTTTATTTCTCTTGTTGCCACTTTGGAGTCTTCTCAGCTAACAACTTTTCTTCTGCTCAACCTCAAACAGTAAACATCAGGTATCCTGAAAGCATTTCTCTTCTTTAATTAAAAGAAGATTTGATTTACTTTCTGAGATAATCTCATTCAGTCTCATGCTGTATATACAATACCATCTATGTGCTGATGGCTGCCAACCCATTTTCATCTTTTGGTTTAAATGTCTTATGAGCTCTATATTTTTATATCAAACTTATTCCTTCATATCACCACTTGTATCTCTTTGACACATTCTAAAATACTCATTTTTTCAAAACAGTATACTTGTTCCTCAACTAGTACCTTTTCTTCCCCATGAAATTTATTCTCTTTCTAGGATTATATATTTTGATAAATTGCTCAGCAATCAACCTGAATATCTCAAAAATTTCCAAAGATTAGTTTAGTTAATTCTTACAAAGAATCTTATGATGGAGGTGCTATCATTATTTTCATTTTACATATAAGATTTCAGAGATGTTATATTACTTGTGACATATTACATAGTAAAATGTAGAGCAAGGATTCAAAATGAAACCTATACTTTTAGAAAATTCTACTTTTAATGACTAAACTATACAGCATTCTAATGAAAATGAGTGGTTTTAAACTTAAAAGAGCTCTAACATTTGTCAAATGTTCTGTACTGGGCTGCGGGGCTGTGGTTAGATCCCCATGGAATTCTCACAACAACCTCACGTAATAAGCATGTTTATTCCTTTGTAAAAAATGATAAACTATATATTCAAAGAGATTCATAAGTTTATCAAGTAAACCTTCACTAAGGAAGGACAAAGACTAATGGCAGACAAGATATACACAGAAAAGGTGTTTGGTACCCAGATATTTATAGGACATCTCCTTTGTTATTGGGCTGAGGTTTCCAAGATAAGTAAGCAGGATTCAGATTTAGTATCTGGAACTCAGTGAAAGGGAGTAAAATTAGCAGAACTAGAGTCAGCAGTTGTCATGTAGCAGGTCTTTATCTTTATCTTCCTCAGACAATGGTCCCCATGGAGATCAGTTGCTTTGCATGAACATGACAGACCTGCAGGATCCGAAACTGTGGTCTGTCCACAGAAGTACAGTGTGTAAAGAGAGAAGAGTCTCTGAATTAGGGGAACCCTAAGGGGAGGGATGAGTTTCTCTCATGATTTCTCCTCTCCTCCTCTTGCTGCTGCTTCTCCCCCTCCTCTATTTCTTCCTTTCCTCCTCCTTCTCTTCCTCTTTACCTTTTTGTCCCTCTCTGTCTCCCACTTTTCTCCCTCTTTCTTCCAATTGTGTCCTTTATTTTGAAAGACATTTTCCTAAAAGTAAATAAAGAAAATGTCAGGGTTGGAACTCTAAAGTCCAGAAGCAAGAAATGGCTGTTCAGAGTTGGTTAGTGAAATCTGAGTTTCTTTTCTTGTCATTTTCAAGAGTGCAGGGATGAGTAAAATTTCGGAGCACATCTTGTCCTGTAAGCCATTCATTCCTTCATCCATCCATTTATCATTTTCTTAAACACATGTCAAATACTGGTAAGTGTGAGCTACTTGACTATCCTGAAGGTAGAAACAAAACAATCTGAAATTTTCCTGTCCTTGAGTGTTGACAACTCAGTAGATATACAGATCTAAAAAGAGGTAGAAATAATATTAAGTAAATTTTTAGCACCATGCCATGTGCCTTGTACAGATTAACACCTAAATCACACTGTGAATTAGGCATTATTCTTATTTTACAGATGAGGAAATTGAGGCCTGAGAAACATTTCTAAGATGGCTTAGTTACTGAGTAGAAAAGCTATGATTATAACCCATTTTATTCAGACCCTGAAATCTATACCTCCTTTACTACACTATAGTGAATGTTCTGATAGCAATACTACATATTAAGTGTTAAAACTTATTTGACATTTAAGATGCTGTGAAACTTTAGAAAGGGGCAAGTGACTTTGCATGTAGTTATTATAAAGAGCTTCAATGGAGTCTATAATGATGCGTTTGGATAGCATGTACCATTTTATTACATTTTAAAAAATCGGATTCCTTGAAAAGTGCTGACTAATTGGATTACTAACCTGAAGAAAAAAGCAGTTTTTAAAATTCGGTTTGTTCAGGATTTTTTTTATTTTGTGTTTTTGTAACCACTATTTTGTGGTTAATTTGCATCTGTGGAAACAACACATAGCCAAAGCTCAGAGGACGTAAGTATGGTGTGTTAGTTACCTGTGATTGCTGTAGCAAATTACTACAAACTTGGTAGCTTAAAACAACAGAAATTTTATTCTCTCCCACTTCTGGAGGCCAAAAGTCTGAAATCATTTCACTGATATGAAACCAAGGTCTCAGCAAGACCACACTCCCTCTGGAGGCTCTGGGAGAGTTCATTTCTTACTTCTCTGAGCTTGTCGTGGTTGTTGGTGTTCTTTGGTTTATGGCCACTTCACTTCAATCTTTAAGGGCACCAACTTCGTATCTCTCTCTGCTCTGTCTTCACCTTGTCTTCTCCTCCATGTGAGTCCCATCCCTCTGCCCATCTTTTATAATGATGCTTCTAATTGCATTTAGGGCCCACTGGATAATTCAGTATAATATCCCCATCTCTCAAGATCCTTAATGCAATCACATCTGCAAAGAACCTCTCCCCCTGGTAAGGTAACGTAAGTTCTAGGAATTAGTACCTAGTATCTGCAGGGGCAATTATTCAGTCTACCACATATGGTTAGCCAGGATGAAAATGTTTCCAGTCTTGACAATTTAAAAATGAAATAATGCTGGCATAAAGTGGACAATAAAATACAGCAAAGAGAGGCGGAGAATAGTATGGGCTATTATATCTTTCTGGAAAGGCCTCAGAGTCTTTACCTCATGAAATAAAGATTAGCACATGCATCAGTCAAGATGAACTTGGTTATGCTGCAGGAAAAAAAAATGGCAAAACCGTATTAAAGCTGATAAACCATCTTATACCAACAAAGGTTTCAACTGACTCCTATCACTTGTCTTTCATGGGTCAGCTGTGGTTCAGTTTCATGTTTCCTTCACTCTGGAACCCAGGGTTATGAAGTAGCCTCTATGTGGATAAGTGTGTGTTGTTCTGGAAGAGGAAAATAAAATCATGGCATAGACGGACTCTTAAAATTTATTCCAGGCCAAGTGTAGTGCCTCATGCCTGTAATCCCAGCTCTCTGGAAGGCCTAAGCAGGAAGATCCCTTGAGTCCAGGAGTTTGAGACTCCTGGGCAACAAAGTGAGACTTTGTCTCTATAAAAAATAAGAAATTTGGCTGGGTGTAGTGGTGCATGTCTATGGTCCCAGCTACGCAGGAAGCTGAGATGTGAGGATCACTTGAGCCTGGGAAATCAGGATTGCTGTGAGTCATGATCATGCCCTTGCACTCCAGCTTGAGCAACAGAGTGAGACACTGTGTCAAAGGGAGAAAATAATTTTAAGTTTTATTTTAGAAATGACATACTGTTCTCACATATGTGATTTGAACAAGATTGGGGGTTTAATCCTTCTCCAGGAAGAGGTACCAAATATTTGATAATTAAAGCTAATTATTAATATAATATAAATTAAATATATTGTTAATATATAAATACACAGGCAGCCAATAAATAGGGTAACAATAGGTAGGTAGATAGATAGATAGAGCAAGAGAAAGAGAGAACAATAAAATATAAGGTAATCCTCCATTGTTGTGAATGAGAAAGTCTTTAAACATTTTTTGGCCTAATTTCTATGAATAAATTTAAAGATTTAGGTGAATATGTCAAATTCTACTTTTTGTAATGTTTAGTTTTGTAACTTAGTTGCATATTTAAAATCATATGTGTAAAAATACACACATACAGATTTAACTTTCTTTCCTCCAATTTTGTGAACAATTTTATTCGAACTCCTTTCATGCATCTTCTATATCATTCGTTGTGACCATTAGAACCACTTTTCAAATAATCTAGCATGGAATTTTAAAACCCATCATCCTCAATTCCATTTACATTATTTGAAATGTAGCAACTTTTAAATTCAAGTATGATCTCACTGGAAAAGTTAAGCCAAGTTCCAAGTAGCATTAACCAATACTGATACCGAATTCTAGTACCAGTATAAATACTATTGTCTTTTAACAGATTTGTTGTTGTAAAGAAGTATTTTCTTCATAACAAAATTTTTTTATTACCTTTAAAAATGAGTTTTAAAGACACATCTGTGAAGACAGCTAACAGCTGACTGTGATATCATATAAAGTGTTAGTGACTAAATATTTGTTGTATCTCTTTGCCTTCTGTTTTTACTCATAGCACCAGATTTTCTTGAGCATCTCAGACAACTGAGGTCATATTGTGCCTTCCTCAAAATATTTTATTTTGTTTAGAACAAGTTAATGGGGAAATGGCCTATGAGACAGAAGCATTTTTTTTTTTTAATACTTTAAGTTCTGGGATACATGGGCATAATGTACAGGTTTGTTACACAGATATGCATGTACTGTGGTGGTTTGCTGCACCCATCAACCCATCATCTACATTAGGTATTTCTCCTAATGCTATCCTTCGTGTTGCCTCCTACCCCCAAACAATCCCCGGTGTGTGATATTCCCCTCCCTTTGCCCATATATGCTCATTGTTCAACTCCCATTTATGAGTGAGAACATGTGGTGTTTGGTCTTCTGTTCCTGTGTTAGTTTGCTGAGAATGGTTTCCAGCTTCATCCTTATCCCTGCAAAGGACAAGAACTCATCCTTTTTTATGGCTGCATAGTATGCCTTGGTGTATATGTGCCACATTTTCTTTATTCAATCTATCATTGATGGGCATTCGGGCTGGATGCAAGTCTTTGCTATTGTGAATAGTGCCACAATAAACATACGAGTGCTTGTGTCTTAGGAGCAGAATGATTTATAATCCTTGGGGTATATACCCAGTAATGGGATTGCTGGGTCAAATGGTATTTCTGGTTCTAGATCCTTGAGGAGTCTCCACACTGTCTTCTACAATGGTGGAAATAATTTACACTCCCACCAACAGTATAAAAGCATTCCTGTATCTCTACATCCTCTCCAGTATCTGTTGTTTCCTGACTTTAATGATTGCTATTCTAACCGGCGTGAGATGGTATCTCATTGTGGTTTTGATTTGCATTTCTCTAATGTCCAGTGATAATTAGCTGCTTTTCATATGTTTGTTGGCCACATAAATGTCTTCTTTTGAGAAGTGTCTGTTCATACCCTTCGCCCACTTTTTGATTTTTTTTTTTTCTTGTGAATTTGTTTAAATTCCGTATAGATTCTGGATATTAGTCCTTTGTCAGATGCATAGATTGCAAAAATTTTCTTCCATTCTGTAGGTTCACTCTGGTGATAGTTTATTTTGCTGTGCAGAAGCTCTATAGTTTAGTTAGATCCCATTTATCAATTTTGGCTTTTGTTGCAGTTGCTTTTGGTGTTTTAGTCATGAAGTATTTGCCCATGCCTGTGTCCTGAATGGTATTGGCTAGGTTTTCCTCTAGAGTTTTTATGGTTTTAGGTCTAACATTTAATTCTTTAATCCATCTTGAGTTAATTTTTGTATAAGGCATAAGGAAGGGGTCCAGTTTCAGTTTTCTGTGTTTGGCTAGCCTGTTTTTGCAACACTATTTATTAAATAGGGAATCATTTTCCCATTGCTTGTTTTTGTCAGGTTTGTCAAAGATCAGATGGCTGTAGGTGGCTGGTGTCATTTCTGAGGTCTCTGTTTGTTCTATTGGTCTATATATCTGTTTTGGTACCGGTACCATGCTGTTTTGGTTACTGTAGCCTTGTAATATAGTTTGAAGTCAGGTAGCGTGATGCCTCCAGCTTTGTTCTTTTGGCTTAGGATTGTCTTGGCTATATGGGCTCTTTTTTAGTTCCATATGAAATTTAAAGTAATTTTCTTCTAATTCTGTGAAGAAAGTCAATGGTAGCTTGATTGGAATAGCATTGAATCTATAAATTACTTTGGGCAGTATGGCCATGTTCACAATATTGATTCTTTTTAAACATGAGCATGGAGTGTTTTTCCAATTTTGTGTTCTCTCTTACTAAGAAGGAAACATTTTTAAAACCCATACATAAGATGACTCATTTCAGAAGAAAGATTTTAGGGAGCAATCTTCTCTTATATCTGGGCATATATGGTTTATGAGAGAAAAGCAGGCTAAGGAAGAAAGGGAGAGTATAATTAAGCAAAATTCTCAGTTATCTCAGTAGGAAACCAATAAAACCGCTGTACAATCAGTAATTTACTAAGGAGCTGTATGCATGTATGATACAAAGAGATTAAAGTAACAACTGGAAAAGATAAAACGTTAAATGTAGTTTTTGACATTAAAGGGAGGTATTTGAGGATGGAGCAAAATGATTTTTAATTAAGAGATCTTTATTATTTTATTTTAAAATTATATACATTATATTTTAACAATTATAACATAGTTAAACGTCAACAAAAGAAATTTAACCCATTAGGCAATACTGTGGGCCTCATAATCCATAACATCTAAAACAAATCTCTATGAGCATATGATAAACCTTAGGTAGCTTGCTCCTATAATCATGTTATGAATTACTTCACTTCAATTAGGAGATACACCACCAAAACATATGCTGCCACTACAGTACTCCTCTGCATGAATTAATGAAAATGCTGCTTTATGCTCTTTTTGTCCTTTTTGGCTGTAATTTGGAAATGCTTGGC
Organism: Theropithecus gelada; assembly: GCF_003255815.1. Lineage (NCBI taxonomy): Eukaryota > Metazoa > Chordata > Mammalia > Primates > Cercopithecidae > Theropithecus > Theropithecus gelada. Next base: position 38,821,422 of record NC_037683.1, on the reverse strand, counting down.
TATAGTGCTGTTTAGAAATAGTTATAGGTGGTTGCTAACATTTGTTACGCATCATGTCCTATGGATCCCCTTGGATACAAATGTTTTAATTACTCCAGTGGAATGAAGTGAAACACTTCACTGTATTGATTTGTCAGGTATAAGACATTCCTTGCTCTGCTAATTCTTGGCTCTGGCTGTTAAAGAGCCATGGCATCTTGGTTTGCAGCCCAGAATAAGTTACATAAATAACTTCCTTGTGGCTGGTCCACCTCCAAACTTGATGTGGTGCCACTGTTTGTTAATATCATATCAGTGAGCAGACCTGCTCGGAATATGCAATGGCTTTCTTCATCTAGAAATTGCAGGAACAGTGACAGGTTAAGCACATGAATACAGGTGAAATAGCATTACAGCCCATGGCATCACCCAGAATTCATTTACATAAAAAAGCTATTTTCACAATCAGGTGGACCATACATGTCTACTCTGCTCTTTTTGGCCCAGCTTTGAATAACATTACATAACTTAAAACTTTTCTAAAATAAATTCTTTCCTGTTGATTTAACAGTGACAATTATCTACAGTATATAGGATATAATTATGGATTAATATTAGATGGATTTATATGCATTGTGTTACATCAAAGAGAAATTATATTTCCTTACCACTCCACTTATCACCATAGAAATGACATGAAGACTCAAATAACCTGCATCTCCATGTGATTATTTTCTTTGCTTAATCTCGGGTGTCTCATACTGTGAGTAGGAGGAATACATTTGTTCCTGACTACAACTTAGATGACTGCCCAACATGTGAGGTGATGGTTACTGTGTATAGGAAGCAACTATGACAATAAGAAGTCCAAGCATTTTTCAAATAACTTCATGCACAACTCTGCCCAGCAGCGGAACTCTCTTTGGAACAGGAGCGACCTGCTCTAATGGAAGTATTTTGATGATACATGCAAATGTTAGGAAGAAAAAAAACAAAGCAGAGAAACTGCTCTTGCTCTCTGGGAGAATTCTTTCAGCTCTCAGTGTGATCTGTTTATCTTAGACTTAGAAGCATGTAGTCATGCTGGGGTTTAAAAAAAATACTGTTCTATACTCATACATGTGCAAGTATCATTTTAATAAATTGTTTATCAAACAGTTGTTATATTTCCCCTATTGCAATCCCAACTATGTGTTTAGGAAAGATATCTGCACTGTTAAATCTTTCACAAAATTAAAGCAGTAGTTACAAAGATTTTAGGCTGTAGCTGAGGAAAGGGGGAAGGATAATATGCTCTCCCTTTGCCTTTACCTTCTACTAGATTAAAGGTATTCCTGGACTGTAGATATGATTTTGAGAAATGTAATACAATTCTGTCACTCCAGAATATTTTGAAAGCCTCATAAAGCTATAAGATTGCTATTGGTTTTAAAATTTTTATACAGTGCTACTTTTATATATGAATACTAAATCATTCAAATAACAGGGAGTAAATGGTATTCCAAAAACTTTAACAGTCCCAAATATATAGGAAAGAATTATTTACTCAAAGAAGCCACTTTATGCAAATATGCAGTTGTAGAGTGATGTTTTGTCACATGTAGAAATAGATGATAATAAAGGAATAACAGAGAAGGTATTCGTTTTATAAAATCTAATTTATTGTTGTTGTTGCTTTAGGTTTAATTGTTATCAATTTATTTTGGTAAGAGCATTTTACAAAATAAAAATGTCATGTCCAAATCAGAAGAAACAAAAGCAATTTTTAGCAATACTTATACTAGTAAGGTTCAGAAAAATTGAAGAGTGACAATCTCATCCTCAAGATTCTGTTTCTGTGTAGATTCCAGAAATAATAGAAAAGTATCACGTTGATCAAACCGGTTTTGCTCTCATGGACTGAGTTTATTTATACACCTATATAAAAAGGTATACTGGATTAAATAATAATATATGTTCCACATTTCTTTTTGTCTAAAATATAATTCTGTCTATATATTCACATGTAAATGTTTAAACTTTTTTTTTTTTTTTAACTCAAATCTCTTTCTTCACCATCAGTCATTCTTGGGTATATTTTTCAAAAGGTTTGTAATGAATTTTTAAAATGTTTAGAATAGATTTAGATATAGAGATTAGTGGCGAAGGTAGTACAGAGTTTCTCTATATCCATTACTCTTTGACTTGTTAAATCTTGCCTTATTATGGTCCATTTGTCACAATAAGTGAAACAGTAGTGATACATTCTTATGAACTTAAAGTTCATACTGTTTTCAGATTTTCTCACCTTTTAACTATGTCCACTTTCTCTTTCATGATAACACATTCAATATTCATGTTTACGCAGGCTCCTGTTTACTGTGACAGTTTCTCAGATTTCCCTTGTTTCTGGTGACCTTGACATTTTTGAAGAGTACTATTCTGGCATTTTTACAGCGCCCTGTAATTGGAATGTGTCAGATTTTTGTTTCATGATTAGGCTGAAGTTATCCTTTTTTGTGAGGAAGACCACAGAGGTAAAGTGGCATTCTGGATACATCATATCTAGTAGGGTGCACACTGTTAACATGAATTATCACTATCGATGTTAACAATAATCACTTGGCTGTGATAGTGTTTGTCGTATTTTTCCACTGTAACAGAAACTGCTTTTCCCCCTCTTTCCATACTCCTTGGAAATATTTCACTATGTGCAACATACACATAAGGAGTGGAAAGTTAGACTCCACTTCTTTGAGGGCAAAATCATCCTAATAAGCCATTTGGCACTTTTTCTGTGTGAAATATTTGTCTACTCTTTCCAGTTGTTTATTTATTAAATCATTTGTTTATATTAACATAGACTGATGGACATATATTTATACTTCGGACTAGGAGCCAATACTACGTTTATGTGTTGCATAATGTTACAGATTTGACCACTGGTAGTTCTTTCATTTTGCTCCCATATTGCATTCAGATACCCCCATAATTATGATTTTTGTTTTTTGTTTAAAGCATTTCTTTATCTTCAGGCACTACAAAATGCTCCAGGACCATGTTGTACATTTCCTGCCCCAGTTCTAGAATCAGTCATTCCTCCCAGAATCCCTGGTTTCTTTGATTAGAGAATGGTATTAGAAAATAAGATCTGAGCGTTAGAAGCACTCTTTACTACCAGAGTGTCATTGCCTAAGCCCTCTCAGCTGACTGAGCAAGGAAATAACTGTGTGTATACAAATGCATATATATGTGAATACCTGAACATATTTATAACACATCCATCTGTGTCTATATTAAACTGAACATGAGGTCATGTTGATGCCTCCAACTCTAAACCATTAGCATATGGATCATTCTAATATTCTCCTCTTGCTTATCTGTAACCTCCCACTCCAATAGTTTGAAACCTGGCTTCCGCTGTCTACCATCTATTTAACTATCTGATACTAGTATATACATGTATTGTGGTTTTAGGACTGTTAACCTTTACTTTCGTGGGAAGCAATGTTAGCAGTTTGAAGTGAAGGTTTATTATGTGCAGTCCCTTTTGCCTTTAGTCATATAGTCCCCATTCTTTTCCAAAGATACTTAAGGTCACTGTATTTCCCCACCCTCCACTATCCTCTTCAGTGAGGTTGTTTCATAATTTGTAATGCAGATAGACTATTTTCTTACAGTTCCCATTCCATGCTGGGATTCCTGGAAATTCCAAATTCTTCAATTTCTATACGCTAAGGTTCACTCTTTATGTGGAGAAGTTCTACGGGTTTTGACAAATGCACAATAGCATGCTATTTTGCATTACAAAATCAAACAGTATAGTCTAACTACCATTAAAAATAATCCCCTCTGGATATTCAGGCGACTCTCCTACCACCCTCCCAAATCTCTGGTAAGCATTGATGGATTTGCTATCTCTGTAACTTTGCCTTTACAAAATTGTATATAAATAGAATGATACTATATGTATCATTGTTTGACTTCTCTCTCTTAGCAAAATATAGTTAAGATTCATCTATCTTTTCGCATGGCTTGATAGTTCATCGAGTTTTATCACTGAAAGATAGTGTTCCAGTTTATGGATGTTCTTCCGCTTGCTTATCCATTCATTCATTGAAAGACATTTGGTTGCTTCCCATGTTTTGTGATTTTGAATAGAAGTGTAAATCTTTGTGTGCATATGTTAGTATGAACATAAATTCTCAAATTGATGGGAAATACTAAGGAATGCTATGTCTGCACCACATAGCAAGGCTTTATTTAGCTTTATAAGAGGCTACCATACTGTATTCTAAAGTGGTTATCTCCTTTGGCATTTTGACCATTAATAATTGAGATTTCTTATTGCTTTGCATCTCCACCAATAATTTGTATTATCAGTTTCTAGATTTGTAAACATTAGAGTGGGTCAGCACTGGTATCTCATTTTTAAAATTTTCATTTCCTTAATGGATAATGAAGTAGAGTGTGTTTACAGATTTATTTTCCATTTACATATTTTCTTGGTAAAATATCTGCTCAGATTTTTTGCTCATTTTTATTTGGGTTCTCTGTTTTTCTTGTTGGGTTTTATGACTTGTGTATGTTGGCTAAATTATTTATCAAATATATGCTTTGAAAATATTTTCCCCTAGTCTGACTTATTTTTTGATTATCTTAAGGGTGTTTTTGATGAAACAGAAATTTGGCATTTTTCTCTCTGCTTTTTGCATGTGGATGTCCAATTGCCCCAGCATCAATTATTAAAAAGTTTATTCCTTCTCAAATGTATTGCCTTGGTAGTTTTGCTAAAAATCAATTGACAATATTTGTGTAGGTCCACTTCTGTGATCCATATTTTATTCCAGTTTTCTATATGTCTATTATTTCGTCAATACCATACTTAATTATTAATTGTAGCTTATACTAAGTTTTCAAATGAAGCTGTGTAAGTCCTGCAACTTTGTTCTCCTTTAGGTTGTGTTGGCTATTCTTATTCTTTTATCTTTCCATATAAACTTTTGAATTAGTTTGTTAATATTTACAAAATTGTTTCCTATGATTTCGATTTACTTGGATTGAATCTATAGATCTACATTTTTTTTACTTAAGGATGAGAGTGACAATTTCCAACCCTACACTTTGAAGTTGAAATTGAAAGTCAGTATCCTTTGATTAAAAATGATATGTTATTGGTGTCTACTAGCGAGATAATAGGATGAGTATGGTATTCTTTTGTCATGGTGGATAGTGTTTCAATAATTTGTTTTCAAATAAGATTCAAAATTAGAATATATTTTGTATGAGCATGACATATATGGCTGTCTTAGTGAAAATAGTAATTATTACCTTGATTTTTCTGTCACAAAACAACTCCCCTCCTTGAAAAATTTCAGAGTTACATTTGATAGCAGATACCCTAATCAAAATGAATTTTCTTTGATTTCATCTGATTTACTAGTACTTAAAAGTTACTGACAAAGTTGTCATAAGCCAAAATTTTAATGTTCGTTTGTTATGTCAATGATTTGGTGATGTAAGTTAGTAGAAAATCAGAGATGGCTAAAAATACCTCCAGCTGTTAAAGGGTCCCAGCTTAAGTTATCAGAGTAAATGCCACATTCCCCTATAGGCTTGTCTGATGTAATGATATATTCAGTGTTAATTAACCATAGAGAACCCATCTGGGAAAACTTAGACAAGGTTGCATAGGAGTGAGACAATAGTTAAGAATCAAAAATTGTAAATCTGGAAATCCTGATGCCCCATGAAATCTTAGCTAGACAATAATTAAAATTATGTAGATATTTTTAAATGTTAACAGCAGTTAACACAAATAGCATTTTTATTACATGCAGAATTAAATTGTATTAAATGCTTGAACTGGAAAATATGTATATTTAGTTACTTGGTCGGAAAATTGGAAGAAACTTACTTATATCCAATATCTTCTCATCACGCATAAAACGAAGACCTAAGCAATCATATGATTCTGGGAAATATTTACTATTTCAAAAAGATTCTCATTGTTATAAACAATTAAGTAGATGTCATAACTGCTTTTAAATAACTCATACACACACACACACACACACAAAGAAAACATTCTGAAACTGTGTCTAAGTTACAAAGGCCTGGGCTAACAGTAACCACAAAAAATGTTTAATAGTATGTTGTATTATGTCATGGTAGATTATTTATGGGCAATGGAGCAAGATATTCTTAAGGAGAGTTCTCAACATATGACAGCATTCCAGCAAGGAAGTCCATAAACCATATCTTCTCTACATTTTTGTCACATAGAAGGGAGACACAACTTTCTCCAATAAGGTGCAATAAGAATATTCGCAGAATAGACATCTTTAACTGTCCCAAACTGCCTAAAGCCTAATATTTGCATGGATATGTGATTATAAAATATTAGTAAAGCAAAGGACAAGGGCAAATAAATATTGATGATGAAATTTACACAAACTCTTGAGTAAATTGCACAGAGAAATGAACTATCTAAACTAAAATTTGTCTTCAATTAGTGTAGCAGTCCTAAATGGAGATGGTGATTATATTGATGAGTGTTAACACACAATACCGACCAGAGTGTTAGCTCACAATACAGACCAGAGTGGGTTACAGTAATGGATCAGAGGGTGATATGGAACCAGGAACAGGCCAGAAAGAATGATGAAAAAATATTTTTTTCTCTAGAATATTATGAATAAATTAGAAGTTAATGTTAGTTTAAAACTAAAAGTTATGTATGTGAATTCCAGTTTTGCATGTGTGGTTATGAAGGCAGTTCATTGTGGACAAATTGCTCAGATTTGATTTCTGGTCCTAATACTTAACAGTGGTATAATATTGGAGAAAGATTCATTTTCCTCATCATCTGAGATAATAAATATAGCAGTACCTCAAAACCATAGGATCATTATGAGGATTAGATAATATAATAAATGCAGTGTGCTTAAAAGAGTGTCTTGCATTTAACAATTGCTCATACAATTAGTTTCTTCATTATATGTTATATAAACAGCATATAAAATGCTGATATGTAAAATACATATGTGTATCATAAATTATGTATGTAATAGACCAGCAAAATTATGACTACTATAGAAATATATGTTAATCACATGTATAAAGTAAGTTTTGCATATTTTTATTTAACATTTTTGTTCAAATATTTGAGAGCAGGGCATTTTATAAAGTTGATTCTATACAGTAAATTAAATTATTTTCAATTTATATTTTTATCCTTCTATCCATAAAATCAAAAAGAGGAAAACATTCTATATGGAGTAACCTGACATTAGAGTATCACATTATGGAGAAAAATCTCTATTATTTTTGGAATGAACAATCTTCAGTAGGCCTCATATTAGTGAGTGTAAAATGCACTTGATTGATATAGGAACGTTAATCTACCTTTTGTGAAAGAATATTTATAAATTCCATTAAGGGCATCTTTTATAGTCAAATGACTAAATTTTTCTTGTAATTATTTAATTTAATTATACTTGCAATCTAGATTCACCATATAATTATATACTTTCTATTTTATGTTTTATTAAGTTCCTTGAAAATGAGGAATACAACGTCAAATCTATAAATGACTTGTCATATTACAATCCCTTACCTGACTTAGCAAACCACACACTCACAGACACACATATGCAAATGCAGCACTCATGCAGACACACACACACACACATATCTACATACTGTTTCAAACTTTGAAGTAGAAATAGCTTGATTCCAGCAATATGGAGTATAATTAAATGACCACATAATTTATCATCTAAAGCAGAACATCTTGAAAGTGAAAGGTGGCTTTACTTATAATTACTCAGGAATGACAGATGTGAAGGAGATTGTCATAGGCAAGCCAAAATGCATGGTGACCCTAACTGGAATATGGGAAAGAGAGCATATACAGTGTTCATCAGCTTGCATGATAGCAAACACTCTTGATTTGATTTGAATCCAGGTGCTAACCTTTTACAGTTGGATAAGTTAATTAATAATCTCCTTAGTCACGAGTTTTCTCATCCCAAGAGAGGGGTTAATATTACCTTTCATAGAATTGCTGTGATAATCTGATGTGAAAATGTATATAAAAGAATAGTTCTGTTATGTAAACACAAGATAGGTTAACCGCTGTGTTACTACCTCCATAGTTTTAATGATAAAACAATTTGTTTCCTGGTGATAAACAACATACATTAGTTTATCTGTTCTGTTGATAAATATGGTGAATTAAAAATAATTGCATTTTAGGATGTGCTTTGAAAGGAAACGACTTAGATCTTATATATTTGTGAGCCTTCTGCTTTCATTCTTACCTATATTAATCTCTACATATACTTTCTTCTTAGTTTGCAATTTTCCTGAATATAGGGACCGTGTCAGTAATTTACTTTAAAATATTTAGAATTTCTCTAAATATTGCTTATATTTTGGAACAAAAATAGTTTTACCTAACTTTAAGTTCTATTTCTGTAACAAATTAGGTAACTCTTGAAGCTGCTTTAAAACTTTAACATGTAGTATTTTCCTATGTTCCAATGTAAAATATATTGCATAAATACAAACAAAATTGGGGATTTTTTTTCACATTCCATGTAACTTTTAATCTGTTCTGGATATACTCAATACTGAAATGCGGCCGGGCGCGGTGGCTCAAGCCTGTAATCCTAGCACTTTGGGAGGCCGAGACGGGCGGATCACGAGGTCAGAAGATCGAGACCATCCTGGCTAACCCGGTGAAACCCCGTATCTACTAAAAAAATACAAAAAACTAGCCGGGCGAAGTGGCGGGCGCCTGTAGTCCCAGCTACTCTGGAGGCTGAGGCAGGAGAATGGCGTAAACCCGGGAGGCGGAGCTTGCAGTGAGCCGAGATCCGGCCACTGCACTCCAGCCCGGGCGACAGAGCCAGACTCCGTCTCAAAAAAAAAAAAAAAAAAAAAAAACAGAAATGCATAAATCTTGTTCTAAAATATGCACAAACTTTTATATACAGAACACAAAACTGTATCCTTAATATGGTTAAATGGTAAATTTTCTGTTATATCTTTTACCACAAAGAAAATTTTTGAAAAAATGAAATACTAGCTAATGTATTCTCTTTGGATAGTTAACACAATTTGTGAAGATACAGGCCTCTAAAACATTATATTCGTAATCTTCAATGTGCCAGCAAAAATGAATCATTTAGTTTATTAATGAAATGCAGTGAGGCTTATGAGTAAATTTAAATATATTACTGTATGTATACACAGAATTTGTACATAGTAGAATCTTGAATATAAGTGTCTAGCACAAAAGCTTAGAGTTACAAGGGATCACCCTACAAATAATCCTCCTCCAATACAGATACCCTTTTAAATGACATTTGCAGCAAAAAATGCCCTCCCCATTGTACAGTCTCATTAACAAAGAATTTATTACTTTACAAAAAATCTCACTGTGGTTAAAAAACAATGGGTAAGAAAATTCAATGTTGCCGTAACAGTAACTTGTACTCATTAGTTCAGCTTCTAGATTTTGTACTCTAATAGGTAAGTCTAATCTCTTCTTTGATATTTCTTTAAATCTGTGGAAAGAGCTATTAAATCCTCCATTTAGTTGTTAATTTGTTTTGTTTCATTTTAGGATGAAAGGAAATTATCCCACTTTTTAAAATTATCCTGGTAATTCAACTTTTATTCACAGAAGTGATTATGGGAGATGTAGTATAATTTATGCCAGTTACAATGGGGTTGCTATACCGTTTTTTCTGCATATTATAATCCAATTAATACATCCTGAAGGTAATGCTACTTTGTACAGTTAGTTTTAGACTGCAACTGCATTTATTTTAAAGTGTGTGAAAGTAGCGTATTTGTATTTGATATGTAGTGTATTTGTGGAGTGTGTATTCCAAAGACTGGGATCTTGTATACTTATTTACCAAAATTGTCGTGCTTATTTTTGGAAAATAAATGTTTTACTCATTACTTTGTCAGTCTGCCCTGTCCCCATTCATTATACCACTTGTGCTCATATTCCCTTTTAGTTAATTATGAAGCAAAACTCTCAGAGACAAAATACATGGTGATCAGGACAAATATAACAACATGAGAAGCTTTTTAGCATCAGTAGCACAAAAAAACCCACAAATAACCAAAATGCTCATAAAACTCTCAAGTTGAAAACACTGAACATGATAAAGGAAGGGCTGATTATCTGTTGCATAGGATTATAAGGCAATGAGAAAGGGACATGCGAATAAATATTGAAAAGAGGACATTGATATAAGAGTAGTCTTAGTCCAGAAGTCATATTTGGTACTTTATTGTATTATTTGTATTTTATTTAAACACACCTATATTACATTGATTAATAGACTAATTTATGTTATACTTTGATATCTATAAAATAAAATATTTGATACATCAAAATCAGATTTCATAACCGAAACATCTCAATCACTAAAAGGACACATTATTTAAAAGACTTTGGCTGTCTTTAAACTTCTCTTGGCTGTTTTCTCACTTTAAATTGGGCAATACAAACTAATCTTCCACTTACCTTCAAATCTGAATAATTTATGATTGAATAATATATAAGAGATCTTAAAGAGAAGTTACAAAATTTACCAAAGGCCAAGATATATAAAGTTCTGAGGCTATTACCATTCTGTCAACTTTCCTGAAAGTGCAGCCTCTTTAGTTCAGAGAACCTTTGTATGGGATTCCATCTTCAAGTGGAACCCTTTAGACTAAGGTCTATGATTCATATTTATATCTCCTTCCTTAAACCTTCTCATTCACAAATACATGTGTATCTCTAATACCCCCACAGAAATAATCAGTATCCATATCTCCCTCCATTCCTACATCCCTTCCCAAATGGAAAGCAAATACTATAGTTACCTTATAACTACTTTTGCTGCCAGAGTCCTGAGAAGAGTTCCATCTTCTATCTAAACCATTGTACTGCCTGACCAAGAAATGGCAGAGGTCTCTTCTACAGATTTCCAATCCAACCCAAGCAGGTTTGTTAGAGATACTCATTATCAAGTTTAAAATGTTGTCCTCTCTTCCTAGTTTACTGAGAAGCTTTATCACAAGTTGGTTTTGGATTTTGTCAAATGCTTTTTCTGCATGTGTTGGTAAGATAATAGAATTGTTCTATTTTAGCTTGTTAATGTGATAGATTAATTGTTTTTCCTTCATTCAACAAATATTTATTAATACATTTTTAAATTATGTGAACTGACAGATAATAGAGACAGTTATTAGATGCAATATGATGTTTTGATTTGTATTTACAATGTAGATTGATTAAATCAGACTAAAAGACATAAACTAAAACATATAAAAATATGGAGAGATGCGTCTCTATTCTGGGAATGGCTGGGTCTTTCCTCATTCCTTACATACCTGGGAATACTCCCACTTCTTTGGAAGATCAAACCTAACATAACACTATAGTTGGTTTTTCACATAAGGCCCAAATCAGTGTTATGGAAAAAATACTGATGTTTAGTTTTCATTTCATTTCATTTTCATTCATTTTTTTTTCTAAACTTTTCATTTTAGAACAATACCATTTTTACAAAATTATTGCAAACTAGTACAAAACTTTCCCATTCTTTCCTATTATTAACATTTTACTTAGTGCTCTGTGTTTGTCATAATTAATGAACCAATAGTGATACATTATTAGGGAGAACAGTTCTACCATTTTCTTTGTAAGTCAGCTATCAAAGTTATTCTGCCTACCCGTTATTTTTTAAGATTTTTCCGTGCCACAGTTACACACCGGTTTACTGTGTCTCCCAAAATACAAGAGATCGTAAAAACTCTATGACTTGTCCTGTCAGAATCTTTTGCCTAAGCTTGAAGTGATGTTAGTGTGAGGGGTTGTTAATCCCTCTATGGAGAGCTAAAAGCTCTCCAAAAATCTTCTCTTATAATACCCACACTCCCTCCCCACTTACATGCTGATATTGTTGAGGGCGTTAAGTCTCCCATAGTAAGTTTTACCCTTCCTCTGCAATTTCCCCATCTTACCCAAGAATATAGTGTCTATTATTTGTTTTCTGTAGCTGAGATTCTCCAATACTTTCGTTATTATATCAGAACAATGCAAATCAAAATCACAAAATGATATACTGCACACATACCACAATGGTTAAAAAGGAAAAGAGAAAATACGAAGTGTTATCTAAGCTGTAAACCAACAGACTGTCAAAGCCTGGTGATAAGACAGTATGTACTTGTAGGATCATTTTGGAAACTATTTGACAGTATCTCCAAAATTTGAATATATTCTTCTTATGATCCAGAAATTGTATAGCCAACAAAAATGTGTATGGATGTTTACCAAAAGATAATCACTAGAATGTTTGTAGCAGCATTGTCTAAAATAGATTCAATCTGGAAACTACCCAAAGGCCATCAATTATAGAATGGACAGATAATAAATAATGACATGGTCAAATCAGGGAAATTATGCCAAAATAAGAATAAATAATCTTTAAAAATCCACAGTTAGTGTTCTCTTTTCTCTACATCCACTCTAATAAAAGGTAACACTATGGTTTATTGACTCCCTGTCAAATACCTCAATAGTAAAAATTATGAGCCTTAATTATCTGGTTCGCATTACATCTGACTTCTATAATTATATAGAAACTTACTGACATTCATCTTTTCGTTAATAGCCGTTCTAACAGGCATGGATGATATCTAACTGTGGCTTTAATTTACATTTCCCTGATAATTAGAGATACTGAACATTTTCTTTTATGTCTGTACACTGTTGGTGGAAATGTAAATTAATATAGTGAATTTGGAAAATAGTATGGAAATTTATTAAAAACTAAAAATAAAATTAACATATGATCCAGTTATCCTACTTCTGGGGTAAATATCCAAAAGAACTGAAGTTGGTATGTCAAAAGGATAGCTGCATTCATTTCATATGTTCATTTTAGCATTATTAATAATAGCCAAGAGATGGAAGCAATGTAAGTGTCCATCAACAGATAGATAAAGATAATGTGTTATGTATACTGAATGGAATACTATACAGCCTCTAAAAAGTAGGAGATTTTGTCTTCTGTGACAACACAGATGAAATTGGAGGACATTATGCTAAGTGAAATAAACCAGGTGCAGAAAGACAAGTATGGTATGATCTCACTTATATGTGGTATCTAAAACAGTTATTCTCATCCAAACAGAAGCTAGAAAGGTACTTATTAGAGGCTAGAGTAGGAAAGGGGGAAAAAAGGCTGGAAAAAAAGGAGATGTTAATCAAAAGTGTACAAAGTTTCAGTTAGACTAGAGGAATAAGTTTTGGTGATCTTTTGCACCATATAGATGCCACAGTTAATAATAGTGAGTTCTATATCTCAGAATTTCTAAAATAATGCATTTTCAATGTCCTCACAACAAAAAATGCTAAATTGGTGAGGTAATGGATTTATTAATTACCTTGATTGCATCTTTCTACAATGTATTCATCATATTGTACCCCATAAATATATAAAATTATTTCTCAATTAAAAATACATTTTAAAAAATAGGCCAGGTGCAGTGGCTCATGCCTGTAATCCCAGCACTTTGGGAGGCTGAGGTGGGCAGATCACAAGGTCAGGAGTTCGAGACTGGCCTGACCAACATGGTGAAACACCGACTCAAAAAAAAAAATACAAAAGTTTGCTGAGCATGGTGGCGTGCACCTGTAATCCCAGCTACTCAGGAGGCTGAGGCAGAAGAATTGTTTGAACCCAGGAGAAGGAGGTTGCAGTGAGCCAAGATCGGCCACTGTACTCCAGCCTGGGTGACAGAGTGACACTCTGTCTCAAAAAAAAAAAAACCAAAAAAAAAACCAGTGAACTTCAAAAACAAAATATCTGTTGGAGAATTGCTTTATGGCTGAGCATGTCATGTGGTTGATCTTAGAGTATGTATTGGTGTGCAGGTGAGAAAAATGTATTTTTTATTGTGTTGGGTGGAGTAGGTATCTGTTAGGTCCAGAGACCATTATCCTAAACAACACAGTAACAGAAAACCAAATATTACATGTTCTCACTTATAAGTGGGAGGTAAACATTGAGAACACATAGACACAAAGCTGGGAACAATAAATACTGAGGCCTACTTGGGGGAGTAGAGCAAGAATTGAAAAACTATCTACGAGGTACTATGTTCACTACCTGGGTGATGAAATCATTTGCACACCAAACCTCAGTGACTTGCAATCTACTCATGTAACAGACCTGCACAGGTAGCCCTGAATCTAAAATAAAAGTTGAAAAACGGTAAAAATAAAAACATAATGTTCAATAAGTAAATTCTGACACAAAATAATACACGTTGTATTATCTCATTTACCTAAAGTGTGTGTTGGAAGAGAAAATCAAAATTGTTATAAATCGAGCTAGGTGGCCTCCTCTAGGGAAGATAAGGACTAGAAAAGAGTGTGATAGGGGTTCTGTGGCAGTTGCTCTTTTTCTGAATATGAATGCTGGTTTCACAGATATGTTTAGTTTGTGGAAATAAGTCCAGCTATTTATTTATGTTATGGCATTTTACTGCATGTCCATTAGGATCTTAAATTAAATTTAATCCTTTGTGCTGGAGCTGCAAAGTAAGTTAAAAAAAGATTTATTTATTTTTTTTTCTAAAAATAAGGAAAAATTATACCATTAAATTAATATGGTATAATCATTGTTTCTCCAGGTTTCTCTTAAGTTAGACTTTTTCCATGCAACTGACAGAGGCTCCCTTGTTATTTGATTCTTTCTGATTGTAGCAATTTCTGTTCTAATAAGAGCTAGTACTACCACTCATTGACTTCCTATCGAGTTCTTCACAAAGCAAAAGCTTTGAGCCTTAATTCCCTGGTTCCATTATACCTAACTTTTGTAATTACACAAGAATAGTAAAAAATGTATGTTCTAACACAGCTTATCACTTAGACGTTCCATTTTCTCACGACACCAACAATTAACAACTCCATCATTCTTGTGACTATCCTTTAAAACTTGTTATCTCAGTATATTTCCACATCATGAATTTTATTTTCTCGTAATTCATGCCCTTAACTTGAAGACGGAGTCTCGCTCTGTCACCCGGGCTGGAGAGCAGTGGGGTGATTTCCGCTCAGTGCAAGCTCCGCCTCCCAGGTTCACGCCATTCTCCTCCCTAAGCCTCCCGAGTAGCTGGGACTACAGGCGCCCGCCACCACGCCCGGCCAATTTTTTCGTGGTTTTTTGTTTTTTTTTTGTTTTTTTTCAGTAGAGATGGGGTTTCACCGTGTTAGCCAGGATGGTCTTGATCTCCTGACCTCGTGATCCCTCCCAAAGTGCTGGGATTATAGGCGTGAGCCACCTCGCCCAGCCAATAATCTTATTTCTTTATTCTCTACATCTGTTCACGCCAAGAACTTCTGGTGGTCGTGGTACCGTCCGGACTCTCTTGGATTTATTCCCTTCTTATCAATCTTAAGTTTTTTTTCATATATCACTTCAGTTTCTGCCATTATCTGCAATTGCCTTATCTTTTTATAATTGGACTTTTTTTGTCAATTCAATAATGCCCAGTTCTATATCTGTACCTAGACTTTCAAATTCTATTGGAGAAAATGGTATAACTTATATGTTGTGGCTATTAGACTTGTGTGTTCTATAAGTGTGACTAGATCTTTGACACATGCAGCAGGACATACTGCTTAGTAATGTTGTGTAAGAAACCACCTCAAAATTTTGTGACTTAAAACAACAATTAATTTATTCTCACAGATTTTTGGGTCAGATGGGGTGACTCCACTTTATGTTTGATATCTATGGGTCTAGGTTGGTTCCACAAGTTAGCTCATTCTTGGTCAAGTAGGCCAGCTGGAGAATTCGTCTTACAGCTATGACAGAGGATCAAAGAATGATGTCTAATAATGCAAATGATTTCTACGTATCTGCTCGCAACACATCTAAAATCCTTTGACCAAAGCACTCACAATCCTGAGCTCAAAGTCAAAAGTGGAGAGTTGTGTGGAAATTTAAACGGCAAAAGACAGTACACAGTGTCCGTTAACAAACCAATACTACGGTATGTTTCTGTTTGGCTCCAAATATAATTCCCTCATTGTAACAGACCCTTTGTCTCCTACTTCACAGGGAAAAAGTCTTTTCAGCATGAATTTCTACAATTTTCTATCTTCTCATTTCCATCTTTGGATTTACCTGTATTTCTTTTTATGCTTTCCTATATCTTTCCATTCTCAAAGTGAAAGAAAAATTTGTTCGTTTTTAGTATATTCTCAAGCTACTTCTTAAAAATTTAGATTCCTGTTTCTCAATTGAGCACATCTGTCTTTCTAATATCTGTGAGTGTGCGTGCGTGTGTGTGTGTGTGTGTGTGTGCAGGTACACATCCTGTAACTTCTCCTGCCTTGTTTATATAAGGTGCTGTAAAAAAGTCTATGTCCTGGAGGCATTTTGTTTAAAACATAATATTCAAAATCAATTATTGGGGAAGGCAAATGTAAAAAATATGTATTTCATCTTTTAAAGCTAATTGCTTTAAGATCCTTCAGGGAGATTACGGGAAAGAAAAAAGTTTGCCTAATTTCTAAGAATCCCTTAGACAGTAGTGGCAAATTAGCAAGGTCAATGCAAACTTCTCAGGATGTACCTTCCTCGACTGCACTGGAAGTGGTTCCTTTTGCAGCCATGGTCTTATCCTTTGGGATGAACCGTGTATCCTCTGTCACCTGGGAGAATGGTCTTCTCCAGTATCATATTTCTCTGCTTGCTCCTTGTATGTCTTTTTTAAGGTGATTTTGAATATCTGTGATGTAATCTGTTATGTCAAGGTTTATAACATAACTACCCAGGAGAAACCATATTTTTTCTCAATTTGATTTCCTTGAGGACACCACATTGTCAACCCAAGGCATCCTGTTCGTCTCTTTTACCCACTTTTCTGAGTTCCCATCTTGCTCTTTTGAATTACATCCTTCCTCATGAATGCCTCTGGTATTTTACCTGGATAAAAATGTTCCTGTGGTGAGGTGAGTAATGCTGCACAATGTGATTTATTTGGCTCCCATGTTCTCCAGGGGATTGTCCTACTACTGTGTTTTGGATTATTTTGAATTCCACTGTGAGTTATAATAACAATTTATCTATGAAATAAGCCATCTCTCACCACAAAAGATTGACAGAATTGAAAAATGTTTGCCTACAAAAGAAGAAAAAACATACAAAACTATTGAAAAATGCATGAGGAATTCCTACTGACTTATTTAGAAATTCTAGCTACTGTGGGGATAGACAACAAAATTTCAGTTCCTTTTTTTTTTTTTTTTTTTCAAAGTAAACCTTTCCATCAAGTGGGTTGATTTGGATCATGATTTCAGAATGTTTATTAATTCATATGTATCCTCTTGAGAAATATCAAGCTCTTCAAATAGTTTTAAGAATGTCTGTTTGTTGTCAGTGATAAGAACTTTATTTTTAATAATAAATTCAGTACTATAAAATCCAGGTGAAGGAAAAAAAAAAAGAAAAAGGACTGGGATGATTCAATAGCTAGCTAAAAAAGCATGACTTCAGGAGATAGATGTTTCTGGTTTGGCTAACTCTCCTCCCACTTTTCTTGTAAACAATGGTCATTTATTTAAAAGGCAACAGAACAGGAAAATAAAATAGTATAAAACAAAACTAAACTAAAATGACAAACACAAAAATATTGAAAAGAGAGAACTTGAGGTTATCATCAGAGAAGGAAGGACTGGGTCTATGAGTTAGCCTTGTTCTTGGCCTGGCCTGAACCTACTCATAAGAACCTAGATTCCTCAGATTTTGATTCTTCCTTTTTCCACTGGCTTTTCTCATGGTCAAGCAAGAATTATTGAAAGTCTCTGCCTTATTTGGAAGTATTCTCCATGTTCCGTGTCTCTGAGCAGAGGTTGAAACACTATGTGAGAGGCTGGGTTACATGTGAACTGGTCAGATGCTTCACTGAGTTCTGCATTCACTAAGTCTAGAATTGTGCCCTCAGTTCTCAGACCTATTTTCTTCTTACATCTCTCAGTCCTAATCACTGCAGACAGGGAAAGGGCAGTAGTGAGCGTAGGAGAAAGGAGCTGGAAGAGAGGCAATTAGTTCTCCCTCTGTTTTTTACTCAACTAGATAGGACTGTTGGAACCCTTGATTCTGATTATAGCATTTCTACCATCTACCCAGCGACTCTGCTTCTAGAACTATCTCTACCACCATGCATCTTTCCTCTAACAGGCTGAACTCTTAATCACAGCATTCCCATTCTGCATTGACTGTGTCTTTTTTGGAACTTGAACTTAGGTATCACATTTTCTAGTAGCCAGAAGAGAGAAACTTTTATAAGGATATGATTAGTAAATCCTTATTCTCGCTCACCCTAAAATCCTTTAATTAGGCTTGATTTTTCTCTTTTTCTACAAACCTGTGACTCTCATAATGCATGTGTAACCAGAGTATTCAGTAAGCAGTTTAGCAGTGATATTCTCAACAAGTGGAGTGTTAACCTGTATTGTTTTTCTTTGCTTCTGTGTCAAATTCTATCTTAGACAAAAAGAGCACAGGAACATGAAGACATGATGTGAGTAGAAAAGGCTCACCTGTGAGTTTGAAAGCATGAGTGTCAGAGTAACCTGAAAGCGATGTAGAATCCAAATGAGCTCTGAACCCAACTGTGAGCTCTCATGTTTCCTGCAGTTTTCACATTAATCTCAATCACTTTTAAAATCATTTTCTTTTTATCAGTGTTTTATCAATTCCTTCTCTTTTTCTTCCTAAAGGGGGTTTTCACTCACAGAAAAATCAAGAAACCTTAGACATGATTTTTTTCCGCCTTAATTTTCCTGGGGACTTCCTGGATCAGGGATGCCAATAATCACCAAGGATGTCATATTATCCACCCAAAGTTGTCTGCTCTCTTATCCAGTTTCTTTGTAAGGCCCTGAAGGGAAAACTGGACAGAACACACCTGTCCATCTGTTTACTACTCTGAACTCAATTCTCCACTACATTGAGACAATCTCTCTCTCTACATAGATAATCCAACAGGTTGAACATGTACAGAAGAATAAAGGTTGGCGTTTTAGTGAATTTATGCATCTCCCTCATTGCCTCCTCTTATTCCATAGAGCCAGAGGATGTAAATAACTCTGACAGGGGAACTATCTAACAGTTGGATAGTGTGTTTCTCTGAAAAAAAAAAATCAGCATGCTGTTATCATGCTGAGTATGATATTAGAAGCTGGGAAAACAAATACATAAAATCTTAAAGGAAAGAACGTCCAGACTCAGCTATAACAAACAGGATCCTCTGTACAGACTCTTTCTGCCTCTGATCTGAGTTTTCTTCCTTGAGTACCCCTCTCCTTTTCCATTATACTACCTTCTTAGGTATCTACCCGATTCCCTCTCTTAGAAAAAAAAAAAAAAAAAAACCTATATCTTCTATGGGAATAGGCTTCTTTTTGTTCGTTTGTTTCCTCCTATTTTCTGGAAAGGAAATTTATTCTTTGGGTTTCATTTGAGTGAAGATTGACATTCCCCTCTTTCACTATTAACAGGTTCCTGAGAACAGAGGACTGTAATCTTCCTGGATCCTACAATTCTAGATCAATAGTGCTACCACTTAGTTACCTACAGGGAGATATATTTTCATATTATATCAAATATGCGGTAAGCGTATTACATGGAAACTACTGACAATTATCACTGGAAACCATATAGTTTAATTGTACATTTGGGAAATAACATTTCCCCTACTAATTCCTATCACCCAGCCTTCAATTACTGACTTTAAGAGCATATGGTTGTTTCTTTTCACACTTGAGAACTCGGCATCACTGAAACTGTCACTAAGCTGCTCCTCAGAAACTGCTCCTCTATTTTCATTCTGGTCCTACTGTTCTAGAATGAGAAGGAGTTAGCTCATCCATCTTAACAATTAACTATTTCTATTCTCTGCTTGTAGTTGCTATGAACTGAACTACGTCACTCCCCACCTCAAAAGTCATATGCTGATGCCCTAATCCCCAGTGAGGTGGTATTTAGAGATGGGGCCTTTGGGAGGCCATTAGGTTTAGATGATGTCATAAGGGTAAGGTCCTCATGATGAGATTAGTGCATTTCGAAGAAGAGATAAAAGAGTGCTTATTTGTTCTCTCCTCTTCTCTCCACCATCAGCAAATCAGAAAGAGAACATTCACCAAAAATCAGCCATGCTGGCACCCTCATCTCAAACTTCAAACCTACAGAAATATGAGAAAATAAATTTCTGTTGTTTAAACTACTCGATCTACAGTATATTGTTATGACTGTCCAAGCCAACGAAGACATCCATTAATTTAATAAAGTCAGGGATTGCGTATAGCCTCTTTATAAGTACCTGATTTGTTTTATGCAACCACCAGAGCAGGCGCCAGAGAAAAGGCAAGTAGGCAAGATAAAAAGAAACTTTATTAGCTAGCCAATGTGAAAGAAGAAAGGGCAAAGTTCACCGGTCTAAGGCGGCGGAGGCGGAGGCCGAGGAAGTCACTCCAGCGTTCTGGGGCGAAGTTCCTAGATCCGCATATGAGGAGGGGCCAAGGAAGTTCGCGCGGCGTGTCTGCCCGGAGCCGCTTTATGTCTTGGGCCTGGGAGTGGGAGGGCAGTAGGCCGGACATGGGCGGGTTGGGGGCCATGCGGTAGGCGCAGCCAGGTAGGTTTCGGTTTCCTCGGTCAGACGTCAGGTTGCGCCTGCGCAGTTGACCTGTGTCTTTTCCCGGGCGCGGGAAAGTTGGTGATGAAGAACCCGGAAATATGCCATCTTAGTCCCTTTTGTTCTTTGTCCCTCTCCTCCCTCCGTCCAGACAGTACCCACAGGTACTTTACATGTGCTTTATAACTACAGGTGTTCTTCTGCTTATGTTCCAATAAATCCATGGTAAGTTAAAAATACTATAAGTCAAAAATTCATTTAATACATCTAACCTATCAAACATCATAGCTTAGCCTAACCTCCTTTAAACTTTCTCAGAACAATTACATTAGCCTGCAGTTGGTTAAAATCACCCAACACAGAGCCTATTTTATGATAAAGTGTTGAATGTCTGATGTAATTAATTGAGTACTGAGTATGGCTTCTACTGAACACGTAGATTTTATACCATCATAAAGTTGAAAAATCATAAGTTGAACCGTCATAAACTGGGTAGTGTCTGTACCTTCTAAATACTTTATTAAGTACTCAATAAATATTTGTTTACTTAATAAACATAGGTGATAGGCCAGAGAGAAAAAATCTGTTTCATAACTCAAATAATCCAATCCAACTTATCATGGCCAGAAAGTCTACATAAGGGATGGGACCTAATACCTCTAGTAATAAACTTTATTGATTTGGGAGAAGAATATTCTTGCATTATGGATGAGCCTTGCAGTGGCAGCAGAAAGCTGACTAAGGAGTAGGACTCTGGCCATCTCTCAATCTCTCTTTATATCAGAAAGAACACTTATATAATTGAAAGCCTGACATATCTGAGCCATCTTCAACAATTCAAAATGTAAAAGAAAGGAAGCAATTAAGTTGGTTACTTTCAAGTAAATCAAACAGTCTCCATTTTCCTGTAAGAGTGAAGTCAGAAGACCCCATTAAAAATCACCTGTGCTTATGTCCAACGCCACAGAAAATATCGCCAGTCTCTTTCCATTGCCTTAATTCCAACACCTTTAACATTGGCTTCATGCATGTGATTTTCTCCCAGTTTCTTTACTGCTAATTTCTGCCTCACTGCACAGAACTTTCAAATTCTTCAGCAGCAATTTATTTTCTTTAATCCAGTTTTTTCCACTAGATGATAGTGGTTCTATGCTATATTGCTCATGGACCAATCTCATTCCATTTCCACATATCAGTTCCCTAATTACCCTGGAGGGTGTTCAGAATTCATTGCTATTGTTTAGAATCCATTACCTGAATTGATAGTTTTTAGGGATACTCACTTGTATCCCTACTCCATGCCTTTGGGCCATGAGTTGAAATGCAGTTCCAACAAGGGTGGAATAAAAACCAAAACCAAACCAAAACAAAACCTTTTTAGATCTGAACCTGTTTTACTATCATGGCTTGGGGCCATAAGTTGAAATGCAGTTCAAACAAGGGTGGAATAAAAACCAAAACAAAACCTCTTTAGATCTGAGCCTGTTTTACGAATGTGGCACTTGCCTACTGGAGTTGAGGCTTTCATCTCTGCAGTTCCTGGATAAAATCTTGGGAGGTCATGTACATTTTCAGGAAATGCTAAGATCTCTGTTACAGAGAAAAGGAAGTTATAGGTAGGAAAAGGATGATAGGACCTCTTGACACACTATGTTTTCTTCTGGTTTGTTTTGTTTTGTAATGGCAGCACAATGGCAAATCATTTCTCTCCTACCACAGGACTTCACAAGACACTCCAACTCTTCTAGCAGTAGCATATTATAACTATGAATGTCCAAATCCAGAAAGACATGCTGCCATTGCTATTCACAGGCCTGGAAGAAGTAATTAAATGAGGGAAAATATGCAAACATATGATGCTGCAAATAGTTTTGTTGGCAAGAAAATAGGACATTGCACAAAATGTACTCAAATATTAATTTAACAAGAGGCCAGGACATTCTGAGTGTGTAAGGAACTAGAGAAGCAGTTTGAAGAAAGTGTGAGAAGTTTGACGATATCTCTGAGGAAAATGGTGGTGGGAAATTACTAAGTGCAGTCAAGAAAAAAAGAAAATTTTCAAGAAGTATCAAAGGATTTAACTGAAGTATCATGGATTTAATACCATAAATGTAAAGAAACACCTATCCAAACAATTATGTGAATTTCTATGACAGTGACCAGAATTGTAAAGTAAAGTAGAAGAGTATCTGAGGTGTTCATTGGTTATATATACAGGGTATGTGGCAAGAGAGTTAAGGGTGCTGACAGGACTGCTTTGAAGTGCTATCTCATGGGATATGGGATGGATGAGGGGGAAAGGAAAACTGATAGGTTTTAATCTCTTCCATTTTCTGACTGTAACTTTTATCCCCAAACTTAATGTTTATTCTGGTTTAGATTTCTGATTATTTTCTGAAATGTATTATTCATGGCCCCAGAATATTTAAAGTTTATGCACTCACCAACACATATTTGGTGAGCATTAAAATAATTTTCCCAAAGTATATAACTTTTTTTACTTTTTATTAGTGTTGCAAATACATTGTAAACTATGCATCTGGTCTTAATGCACAATAAGCAAACAAAGTATAAGAATGACAATCCGTAAAAGAAACAAATGGCAGAAGAAAAATTCACTTTAAAAAAAATTCTAAATTCTGCTATTGGAGAGAGATAATCGCTATCTCTATATGATTTTGTCAAAGGAAATGTTTTCATTAGGCTCTGAGACAAGAAAAAATATATTTCTACAGCCTGGTTTCATTGGTTCAATGTCAATAGGTGGAGTTTAGTTTTGTTTTTTATTCTCCCAGATATGTATCATCTTCATATTCTTAGGACCTTCTATACATTTTTGCTGGTTTTGAAACTTTAATTTTTGTATTGTGAGAAGTATTGAATCTGTATCTACAAAGAAGTAAGCTACATTGAGGAAGCAACTTTCTTATGTTTATTATTATGAAAGAACTATTTTGATTCTAAAAGCAAGTCAGAATAGGCAATTAATCCATTTCTTCATTGAAGACATTCTTTAATTTGTAATTAAAATTGTTTTGAATAAAAAAATTATGGAATGTTAATTTTATATAGATAAATCTCTGTAGACACTTCATCATGTAAAGTAATGTGATCAAAAGCAATACTGTTCCAGGGAAACAAACAGTAGCTGTAAGAATTTCTTTTTTCCCCTTTGCTGGAATTAGTATCAATCAATTGAGAACTAACAAATGGAAATACTAATGTAGGCACCATAAATATTAACCTGTGGAATTTTGATCACTTCAGGTTATCAAGTCAAACACTCTGTCCTGATAATTTTACGTCTGTTAGTAACAGCCCACAGTTAGGCATACCATGACAAATCTGATAAATTTTCAAGTTTCAGAGTAATAATTGATTTGTTAAGGGGGAAAAGAAATTATTTCCCATGAAAAAATTCACCTATCCAAACAATTGCTAGCTTTTAATTTTTCCCAACTTAGTAAATTACTTTATTTTAGAAACCTGAAATAGGTCACCACAGATACAAAGTGAGCTGATCCCAAGTTTTTCCTTATCTTAGCCTCTGAAAACAGAGACTTGAGTTTAAATCATAGCTCTAACACTTAGCTAAGATACTTTGGACAGCTATTCAGACCTTCTAAGTCTCAGATTTTTTCCTTTTAAAACATAGATAGTGATAGTATCTATCTTATGTGGTTATTGTGAGAATGAGATGAGATGAGAAATATATGCTTAGTATTAGGCCTAGCAACAGTAACCATTTAATAAATGTTAGCAATAATTAGTAGCATTTTTATAATTATTGAAGGATGTCATACATATTGTTCTTTTTGTTAGGGAATAGCTACAAATCTAAGACAATCAGCATAATTAAAATAATATATTCAAATATAACTTGCTTGCAGGATTTTATTAATGATTTGGCTCATGGAAATTCAATTGCTTTTATTTGCATTTCCCATTTGTAGTACATAAAATTATTATTTTCCATCTGGAATGGTTTGATAACATGTCTTGCAATGTTAAATATTTTTAAATGTCGCCATTATTTTAATGAATAAATTTAAGACACTGAACTGAATAACAGAGATTATTATTATTATTTTTTATTATACTTTAAGTTCTAGGGTACATGTGCACAACATGCAAGTTTGTTACATATGTATACATGTGCCATGTTGGTGTGCTGCATCCATTAACTCGTCATTTACATTAGGTATATCTCCTAATGCTATCCCTCCCCACTCTCTCCACCCCACAACAGGTCCCAGTGTGTGATGTTCCCCTTCCTGTGTTCAAACGTTCTCATTGTTCAATTCCCACCTATGGGTGAGAACACATGGTGCCTCTATTGAGATAATCATATGGTTTTTGTTTTTGGTTCTGTTTATATGCTGAATTATGTTTATTGATTTGCATATGTTGAACCAGCCTTGCATCCCAGGGATGAAGCCCACTTCATCATGGTGGATAAGCTTTTTGATGTGCTGCTGGATTCAGTTTGCCAGAATTTTATTGAGGATTTTCGCATCGATGTACATCAGGGATATTGGTCTAAAATTCTTTTTTTCTTATGTCTCTGCCAGGCTTTAGTATCAGGATGATACTGGCCTCATAAAATGAGTTAGTGAGGATTCCCTCTTTTTCTATTGATTGGAATAGTTTCAGAAGGAATGGTACCAGCTCCTCCTTGTACCTCTGGTAGAATTCGGCTGTGAATCTGTCTGGTCCTGGACTTTTTTTGTTGGTATGCTATTAATTATTGCCTCAATTTCGGAGCCTGTTATTGGTCTATTCAGAGATTCAACTTCTTCCTGGTTTAGTCTTGGGAGGGTGTATGTGTCCAGGAATTTATCCATTTCTTCTAGATTTTCTAGTTTATTTGCGTAGAGGTGTTTATAGTATTCTCTGATAGTAGTTTGTATTTCTGTGGGGTCGGTGGTGATATCCCCTTTATCATTTTTAATTGCGTCTATTTGATTCTTCTCTCTTTTCTTCTGTATTAGTCTTGCTAGCGGTCTATCAATTTTGTTGATCTTTTCAAAAAAAGCAGCTCCTGGATTCACTGATTTTTTGAAGGGATTTTTGTGTCTCTATCTCCTTCAGTTCTGCTCTGATCTTAGTGATTTCTTGCCTTCTGCTAGCTTTTGAATGTGTTTGCTCTTGCTTCTCTAGTTCTTTTAATTGTGATGTTAGGGTGTCAATTGTAGATCTTTCCTGCTTTCTCTTGTGGGCATATAGTGCTATAAATTTCCCTCTACACCCTGCTTTAAATGTGTCCCAGAGATTCTGGTATGTTGTATCTTTGTTCTCATTGGTTTCAAAGGACATCTTTATTTCTGCCTTCATTTTGTTATATATCCTATAATCATTCAGGCACAGGTTGTTCAGTTTCCATGTAGTTGAGCAGTTGTGATTGAGTTTCTTAACCCTGAATTCTAGTTTGATTGCACTGTGGTCTGAGAGACAGTTTGTTACAATTTCTGTTCTTGTACATTTGCTGAGGAGTGCTTTACTTCCAATTATGTGGTCAATTTTGGAATAAGTGTGATGTGTTGCTGAGAAGAATGTATATTCTGTTGATTTGGGGTGGAGAGTTCTGTAGATGTCTATTAGGTCTGCTTGGTGCAGACTTGAGTTCAATTACTGGATATCTTTGTTAACTTTCTGTCTCATTGATCTGTCTAATGTTGACAATGGGCGTTAAAGTCTCCCATTATTATTGTGTGGGAGTCTAAGTCTCTTTGTAGCTCTCTAAGGACTTGCTTTATGAATCTGGGTGTTCCTATATTGGGTGTATATATATTTAGGATAGTTAGCTCTTCTTGTTGAATTGATCCCTTTACCATTATGTACTGGCCTTCTTTGTCTCTTTTGATCTTTGTTGCTTTAAAGTCTGTTTTATCAGAGACTAGGATTCCGACCCCTGCCTGTTTGTATTTTCCATTTGCTTGGTAGATCTTCCTCCATCCCTTTATTTTGAGCCTATGTGTGTCTCTGCACGTGAGATGGGTCTCCTGAATACAGCACATTGATGGGTCTTGAGTTTTTATCCAATTTGCCAGTCTGTGTCTTTTAATTGGAGCATTTGGCTCATTTACATTTAAGGTTAATATTGTTATATGTGAATTTGATCATGTCATTATGATGTTAGCTGGTTATTTTGCTTGCTGATGCAGTTTCTTCCTAGCATCACTGGTCTTTACAGTTTGGAATGTTTTTGCAGAGGCTGGTACCAGTTGTTCCTTTCCATGTTTAGTACCTCCTTCAGGAGCTCTTGTAGGGCTGGCCTGGTGGTGACAAAATCTCTCAGCATTTGCTTGTCTATAAAGGATTTTATTTCTCCTTCACTTATGAAGCTTAGTTTGGCTGGATATGAAATTCTGGGTTGAAAATTCTTTTCTTTAAGAATGTTTAATATTGGCCTCCACTCTCTTCTGGCTTATAGAGTTTCTGCTGAGAGATCCGCTGTTAGTCTGATGGGCTTCTCTTTGTGGGTAACCCAATCTTTCTCTCTGGCTGCTGTTAACATTTTTTCCTTCATTTCCACTTTGGTGAATCTGACAATTATGTGTCTTGGAGTTGCTCTTCTCAAAGAGTATCTTTGTGGCATTCTCTGTATTTCCTGAATTTGAATGTTGGCCTGTCTTGCTAGGTTGGAGAAGTTCTCCTGGATCATATCCTGCAGAGTGTTTTCCAACTTGGTTCCATTCTCCCCGTCACTTTCAGGTAAACCAATCAGATATAGATTTCGTCTTTTCACATAGTCCCATATTTCTTGGGACTTTGTTGGTTTCTTTTTACTCTTTTTTCTCTAAACTTCTCTTCTCGTTTCATTTCATTCATTTGATCTTCAATCAGATACCCTTTATTCAAGTTGATTGAATTGGCTACTGAAGCTTGTGCATTCGTCGTGTAGTTCTCGTGCCATGGTTTTCAGCTCCATCAGGTCATTTAAGGACTTCTCTACACTGGTTATTCTAGTTAGCCATTCATCTAATCTTTTCTCAAGGTTTTTAGCTTCTTTGCGATGGGTTCGAACTTCCTCCTTTAGCTCAGAGAAGTTTGATCATCTCAAACCTTGTCTCTCAGCTCGTCAAAGTCATTCTCCATCCAGCTTAGTTCCATTGCTGGTGAGGAGCTGCGTTCCTTTGGAGGGGGAGAGGTGCTCTGATTTTTAGAATTTTCAGCTTTCTGCTCTGTTTTTTCCTCATCTTTGTGGTTTTATCTACCTTTGGTCTTTGATCATGGTGACGTACAGATGGGGTTTTGGTGTGGATGTCCTTTCTGTTTGTTAGTTTTCCTTCTAACAGTCAGGACCCTTAGCTGCAGTTCTGTTGGAATTTGCTGGAGGTCCCCTCCAGACCCTATTTCCCTGCATATCAGCAGCAGAGGCTGTAGAACAACAAATATTGCTGAATAGCAAATGTTGCTGCCTGATTGTTCCTCTGGAAGTTTGTCTCAGAGGGGTATCTAGCCGTGTGAAGTGTCAGTCTGCCCCTACTGGAGGTTGCCTCCCAGTTAGGCTCCTTGGGGGTCAGGGACCCACTTGAGGAGGCAGTCTGTCCGTTCTCAGATCTCAAACTCTGTGCTGGGAGAACCACTACTCTCCTCAAAGCGTCAGACAGGGACATTTAAGTCTGCAGAGGTTTCTGCTGCCTTTTATTCAGCTATGCCCTGCCCCCAGAGGTGTAGTCTACAGAGGCAGGCAGGCCTCCTTGAGCTGCAGTGGGCTCCACCCAGTTCAACCTTCCCCAGTTTAACCTTCCCAGCTGCTTTGTTTTCCTACTCAGCAATAGCAGGCGCCCCTCCCCCAAACCCGCTGCTGCCTTGCAGTTCAGTCTCAGACTGCTGGGCCAGCAATGAGTGAGGCTCGGTGGGCATGGGACCCTCCGAGCCAGGAGTGGGATATAGTCTCCTGGTGTGCCGTTTGCTAAGACCTTTGGAAAAGCGCAGTATTAGGGTGGGAGTGACCCGATTTTCTAGGTGCCATCTGTCACAGCTTCGCTTGGCTAGGAAAGGGAAATCCCTGACCCCTTGCACTTCCTGCGGAAGGCAATGACTCGCCCTGCTTCAGCACATGCTCGGTGTGCTGCACCCACTGTCCTGCACCCACTGTCCGACAAGCCCCTGTGAGATGAACCCAGTACCTCAGTTGGAAACGCAGAAATCACCTGTCTTCTGTGTCGCTCATGCTGGGAGCTGTAGACTGGAGCTTTCCTATTCAGCCATCTTGGAACAAAAACTAAACATTAGATTTGTCAAATTATAGAGATATTTTAGAATTTGTCCTATTTGAATATGATTCAACTGAGATTATCCCAGTTGTGTTATTTAATGATGTTATGAAGAAGCTATTTTTATTATAGAATGTAATATTAAATATAATTTTAATGTATATATATAATGGTAAATAATTTATAAAGTTTAAAGGTTTAATATTAATAATGTACAGGATTTTTCATGATTCACTTTCCTGCCTCTATTTCATGTTTTATAGCATGTCACTCTATAGGTTTACTTATGCTCCAGTGCTTACAAGCTACATCCTGGCCGCAACCTTCAGTTTTTCAAATGTTAATTCTAAGAAATTCACTACCCTCTGCTTTCCCCCTTTCCATGTTTGACACTTTTTATGTCATCCTTCGTAATTCAATTAATCCTTTATTTTCAAGGTGAATCCTTCCATGAGCAGCATCTGTTCTCTGTCACGTCTTTCTAGGCCAACTAGAGATATCATCTGTATGTTAATTACATATGAAGCAAATCTCTACTAAAGATTTGTGTTTGTGTCTCTTTATAAGTCTGCTTGTTCCAGTATTCTAAGATCTTGAGGGGAAGGAATATGTTTTACTCATTCCAATACACATCTCAGTACTTGACAAAAAGTAAAAACATAATGAGTGGTTGTTCCATAAGCAAATATATGAATAAAGAGATAAATAAGGCCGGGCGCGGTGGCTCAAGCCTGTAATCCCAGCACTTTGGGAGGCCGAGACGGGCGGAACACGAGGTCAGGAGATTGAGACCATCCTGGAGAACACAGTAAAACCCCGTCTCCGCCGGGCGCGGTGGCTCAAGCCTGTAATCCCTGCACTTTGGGAGGCCGAGATGGGCGGATCACGAGGTCAGCAGATCGAGACCATCCTGGCTAACATGGTGAAACCCCGTCTATACTAAAAAATACAAAAAACTAGCCAGGCGCGGTGGCGGGCGCCTGTAGTCCCGGCTACTCGGGAGGCTGAGGCAGGAGAATGGCGTGAACCCGGGAGGCGGAGCTTGCAGTGAGCTGAGATCCGGCCACTGCACTCTAAAAAAATACAAAAAACTAGCTGGACAAGGTGGCGGGTGTCTGTAGTCCCAGCTACTCGGGAGGCTGAGGCAGGAGAATGGCATAAACCTGGGAGGCGGAGCTTGCAGTGAGCTGAGATCCGGCCACTGCACTCCAGCCTGGGGGACACAGCAAGCCTCCGTCTCAAAAAACAAAAAAACAAAAAAACAAAAAAAACCAAGAGATAAATAATGGATACTATTTTTGGCTCTTGAATTACTTCAAGTTGCATTTGGCAGGTCTCTACAGCAATACTGAATTCTTCAAATAAAGTAGATATCATCACTTTCTAAATTGAAGTTTCTGCTATGACTATAATTCTCAGTTAAATTTGAGGTTTGAATATAACAGTCTAGAGCGTAATAGATTTTACTTCACTAAAATGGTTTTATTTTTAAATAAAAACCAAAAGTAGGTTAAAATAGATGTTTTGATTATACAATCAACATTATAATATTTATAGAACCCTAAAAAAAGATACAATTTTAGCCACAATCTATATTCCCAACAAATAAAACAAAATTTCAATTTTTCTTCCAGTTTGTATTCATCTTGAGACTTAAATTTACATTTGTAGCCATGCCGTAGAAGCAACTTTATATACTGCTTTTTCAACTTTTTGTTGCATATTTTATGCAAATTGTTCATGTGTCTTTATATTCACATTACCTTTTTGAAAATGTCTGTATAATAATATTTTGCATGAGTATATCAATTTAGATATTTAGCTTGGATTCTTTTTTTACAGTATAGATAAAGATACAGTGGGTATTTTGTCATTTATTTCTTTCACTTTCTTGTACCTTATCACTTAACATTATTTTAAAATATATTTTATATGTATTCACTAAATAACACCATGTCATCTCACTCTAAAAAATGCAGTCGGTCTATCAGAAGTTTGTAAGTGCTTTCCTCCTAACCTTCCTCTTCCCTACAAGCTATTTTGTTAACTTTAAATAAAAGCAATCCAGTCTATCCAAAGGTAGAACATACTTTTTCTGTTATACTTCAGAATTCAATGAATCTTTTATTTTCAAAGTGAATTCTTTCATGAACAGTATCTGTTCTCCGTCAATTCTATCAGAAGTTTAAACATACTCTTCTAACCATCCTCTTCCCTTAAAAGCTACCTTGTTAACTTTAACTAGTGATCTAAATTATTCTATTTAATAAACAATAGTAAAATCAGAAATATATCCAAATTCTGCTATTAGCCATATTAGCCATGCATTAATTTTTTTTTTTTTTTTTTGAGATGGAGTCTCGCTCTGTCGCCCAGGCTGGCGTGCAGTGGTGCGATCTCGACTCACTGCAAGCTCCGCCTCCCGGGTTCACCCCATTCTCCTGCCTGAACCTTCCAAGTAGCTGGGACTACAGGCGCCCGCCACCAAGCCCGGCTAATTTTTTGTATTTTTAGTAGAGACGGGGTTTCACTGTGTTAGCCAGGATGGTCTCGATCTCCTGACCTTGTGATCCACCCTCCTGGGCCTCC
Source organism: Theropithecus gelada (assembly GCF_003255815.1). Classification (NCBI taxonomy): domain Eukaryota; kingdom Metazoa; phylum Chordata; class Mammalia; order Primates; family Cercopithecidae; genus Theropithecus; species Theropithecus gelada. The sequence goes on along the minus strand of NC_037683.1, from coordinate 38,789,923 downwards.
AAAGCACTGGGATTACAGGCTTGAGCCACCGCACCCGGTCGTATTCAAAATTTTTTAAAAAGTGGGTAACGTTTACCTTTTATCTAGTTTGCCAACAGTTTTAATATTTAAAAAATAAAATTTATGGCAATACTTAATTTTGGCAAAGCAGTCAAAAGAGCTTAGTAGGAAGAAAAAAAAAGTCCTCATAATGAATAAAAGAGTAAGAAATCTCAGCAAACGGATGGAATATATAAATATATAAAAATAAAACATACAAATTTCAAAACCAAAAAATTCAATATGTGTGATAAAAAAAATTGTTGGGCAGTCTTAACAGCAGAACGGCAATAATGGCAGTAAGTCAGCAAACTTAAACAATAAAACAACACATATTCTCCAATCTGAGAGAGAGGAAAAATTCACTGTAGACATTGAATAAAGCCTCAGTAAACTCTGAGACAATTTCTGGAGAGCTAATATGTGCGTATTAGAGTTATTACTGTATTATAATGTAAACACTGAGTTTTTAATGGTGTGGTATGGCTCATAACTATGATAGTATAATTATAGTATTTATTATACATTTAATTTTTTACAAATTTGCATTGTACTTGAGATGACTGGTCGATATCCATTTTCTTTTTCCTTCCTGATCTTCTCAGTCCTCTTCTTTGCCTTGGAAGAATAGATTTGTAGTGACTACATCAACTTTTGCTTTAGCTTCTAGTTGGGTCTGGCTAGCAAGGAGAATGGGAGGTTGAAGGGGAAAAGGGAATGTGAAATCTGGGTTTTTTTCTTCCTGATCCTCTCTCTGTTAGTCTTAGGCTGTTGGTCTTGCCTACCTCTGCAGTCCTTTCTCCAAGACTGTTCTAAGATCCACCTTTCCGTATCTCTTAGACCTAGGAGTGGTAACAACCACACTGTCCCTAATTGCATTAGTGGCTTCAGTATACCTTGAGCTTACACTTCGTCTTCCTTAGAACTTTTTAATTAATCCCTTTATTATATCCTCCTGAATTATCATGATTTAAGTATGTGTCAATTGTTTTCTGATTACACTGACACAATGACAAATTGAACAAGTTCTCTGTGTTCTGTTTTTGAATGTTATCCATATTGGACTTAACGTGGTTCGCATACATTATCAACCAAATACTTGGCTACATTATCACACTTCATCTATCTATCTATTAATAGTATTTTGTGAATATTTGTTTTGAGTTAACTTGAGCCTTACTTTTTTTTCTTAAATACATTTCTACGTTTAGATGTAAAGAGTTTTAGAGTAATAAGATTCTTTTTCTCAGAAATTTTCCTTCCAAACCGTATCAGTGTTTAGAACACATTGGGAACACTGTAAATATTTGTTGAGTGTGTGAAGAAATAAATGTGAATGAGTGAGCATGTAAATAAATAAATAGCATAGATAAAAGTTTCAATTAGTTTTAAGTAGTTATTTGTTGCCTTCTATGTTTACGATATGTATTTATCTCCAGCTCTCCCATTTGCTATTGACAGTAAATAAGAAGGAAGAAACTTTAAGTAGAACAATCCAAAAACACTATTGCCTTGTCTGTGTAAGTACCCTAAGGTAATTAATCCTTTGTGGAGAAGCTTGGGGGCTATTAAACTGAGAGTCATTTAGACTGACAATCACTGAGATACAAATTACTCACTGGAGACCTGAATTGGGAAAATTTGAGTGAAAAGTAGTTGGATCTCATTGTTCTATTCTAACTGCCTTATTAGGCAAACATTTTGGGAAGAAATTACTAGAACAAAACCTTTGGTAAACCTCCTCATAGGAGAAAGGGGTAAGAGGTGATGTGATTTATCCTCTCTTTGACTCTCGTATGTAATTATCATATTAGAGATTTTATAATTTTTAAATCACATTTTTGAATTAGATACTAATCATTGTACATTATTATTTTAAGTTTCTTTGGAGTCTAATTTGCTAATATAAATTTAGACTTTTTCAGGTAACTCTACCTTAAATTTTATCGCCTAAGGGTTTTGTTTTGTTTTGTTTTCTCATTTGGGTACTTTCTTAAATTTTGTTATCAGCATTATAATATCTTTGTAAAATATATTTGGCCCTGGTTACTGTAAACAGCATAGGTGTTGTATATTCCTTAATGCTTTCGAAGACATATGTAGTTGCATCTTCTCCTGGCACATTTTCTGTGGTAATTGTGGAAAGCATTTCATTTCATAGTGAAATGGGGAAGTGAATTATATTTCCTAGATCCTGTGTTTTCTCGGGTTAATGTTGATCATAGTTGGTGAAGTAAAAATTTAGGAGTCATCTTTGAGTTAACCCTTTCCTTAATCCTCCACATCTAATGCATCAACAAGTCATGTTGATTTTCCCACCAAAACATTTCCCAAAATGCGTTAAATTCTCTCCACCTCCAGCTGCCCTACAGAAGCTAAGGTTGTATCTTGCATTGACTTCTGAAATAATTTACTAACTGATTTCCATACTTGTCTCTCTGCAATCCATTCCCTGCTATAAATAAGATGATGCCATTCTCCTGTTTAAAGTACTATGTCTATATCATCGTTCTCCAATATTTGCTGCTTGTCCTTGGTGAAAGTGTATTTTATGCAACAAATTAAGGCTACGCATATGACTTGCTCTGGTCAATAAAATATAGGTTAATAAAATATAAGTGTGAGGAATGTGTGCCTTTCTGTACAAAAGCTTTAAGAATCACTTCGGGGGCCGGGCGCGGTGGCTCAAGCCTGTAATCCCAGCACTTTGGGAGGCCGAGATGGGCGGATCACGAGGTCAGGAGATCGAGACCATCCTGGCTAACACGGTGAAACCCCGTCTCTACTAAAAAATACAAAAAACTAGCCGGGCGAGGTGGCGGGCGCCTGTAGTCCCAGCTACTCGGGAGGCTGAGGCAGGAGAATGGCGTGAACCCGGGAGGCGGAGCTTGCAGTGAGCTGAGATCCGGCCACT